>NC_057813.1:292611427-292617212 GCF_018294505.1 Triticum aestivum
CGGCGCCGCTCGCCGCCGCTCGCTCCCGTGGCCGCCGCCCCCGGTCGCCTCCCCGCGGCTCCCCGCCCTGCTTCCCGGCTCCCCACCGGAGCCGCCTGCTTCTCCCGACCGTGCCCCCCGGCCTCCGCGCCCCGCAGTCATCCTCCCGCACGCGGCCCCGGAGCCTCCCGCCGCCGGCCATCCCCGCCGGAACTGCTCCGACCCCGCCGCCCTTCGCTGCGCTCCACTAGACGCCGCCGCGCCCGGTCGCGCCTCCCCCGGCCGAATCCGGGACGGGACCGGCCGGATCCAACTCCGGCCGCCTTCGTCACCCCGTCTCCGGCGAGCCCGGACCCGCCCGGTCCAGATCCAGATCCGGACCACAAGGTTGACCCCCCCGATTTGACTAAGTCCCAAAATATTTTGACAATATCATGCCATGTTCATCGTATCATAACTTGCTGCATACTGCTCCATTTCGTGCGTGTAATATGTCAAATTGTTCGTCTCAACGAGTACTTCATTTCATTCCATTGCATTATGTTCATTTGAGCTCATCTTGATGCCTGAATAATCATTGCAAGAGTGCTATATAATGTTGTCTGCTGTTTGTTAACAGAAATTGATCATTTGTCATTTTTGCCATGGTTGATGTGTGCATCTTATGAGGTTGATGTCTACATGTGTTTTGAACTATGCCATGTCTTCTTTACAGAGGTGCTTGTCATGTCTTTTTGTGATCAATGTGGTGACTAGCACAAGCATGCAAACTAGGCTTCGTAATGTTGCTGATTTTAGTATGCCATGTAAACTTGATGCTACAGAGAGATCCATGCTTATTTTGAGATACTTCAGTACGGATGTTTTGAACATATGATTATGCTCTATCCATCCATGCCCCTGGTTGCAATTATGAAGTAGTCTAGCATGTCATTTGTGTTCTCTACTTTTGCTACAAAATGTTTCCTGGCAGATTGTTTACATGTTATTCAATTTTGCCAAGGTTGTTGTAGTTGATCCTTGCATGCTATAAACTTGTTCTTGCCTTGGTTAGCTTCATAAACATGCTTATTGCTGATGCTATGTTTATCTTGTCATGCAATGACTTGTGGTGAGTGAATCAAGCTTGTTAGGTAGGGTACTTGCTGTTACTATTTTGCTAGGCTGAATCTGTTATTTCGTAATGCTATGTAAACCTGCTGCTGCAAGTCATTATATGCATAATCGGGAGATGTTCACTAAGGGTGTTTTGTTATACATGTCATGCTCTATCCATCCATGCCCCTGGTTGCATTTATAGCCTCCTGTAGCTTGTTGTAATCTTGCTCCAAAGTTGTTAAATAATGATGCTGTCAGCCTGTTAACATTAACTTCAGTTGTTGCCATGTGCTTTGCTAGTGATCCATGCACCCTATGAACTTTCTATTGCCATGCTTAGCTTCATAAACATGTCTTCTTACTGTTGGGTGCCTTGTCATGCCATGTATTGCTCTGTGGTGAGTGGTACAAGCTCACCAACATGCCTACTTATTGTTGTTCCTGCCATGCCCTGTTTGCTGAATCTGTTAACGAAACTTGCTATGTCTACATGGGTGCCATCATATCTTCTGATCCTTTTTGGCTTATGGTCAGTAAGGGACTTTTGTTCTATGCATTTAGTACTATCATGCCATGCCTTTTTTTGCCATGATAAGTTCCTGTAACATGTTGTTTGATAGCTCTAAACATTGCAACCTGATGTTATTTCTGCAAAGTTTGAAACTGATATTATTTGCAATCTTGGCATGTGTGCTTGAGCATGTTCTAGTGTTTTCTGGAGAAAGCTCAGTGTTCATGTTTTTTTATACTTTACATGTACATCATGTCCATGCCTTTTGTTATCATGTTGAGCTGTTGTAGCATGTTGTTTTGATGCTTGCAATATGCCTAATTGCTGTTTTAGACACATTGTTGTCATATCTTGTATAGGGTGTATGTGTTGAACCGTTGCTCCGTTTGGAGTGTGCTCTATATGAAACTTGCTTGTTTTTGCATGTAGTTTCATATTATCATGTTGCATCCATGTTTTGAGGTGTTTGCTTGATGTTTGGGTGCATTTTGCATCTATGCCATGTTTAACTTGTTTTGCTCATATCTTCTAGGCCGTAGCTCCGAATTAAATGAACTTTATATGTAACTTGACTAGAATCTAGTGTAGATCATCGTGGTGCATCTTAACTTGCTGTTCAACAACTTGAACATAAGGTTTATTCAGATCTGGACCAATTTCGAAATATGCATATGAGGACTTACCGGAATTGTTATATGTTGTTCCCGGCCTCATCTAAACTTGCCTTGATGTGTTGCTCTTATTTGCATCATCTCTTGCCATGAGTAGCTTCATGTAGTCTTGTCTTGCATCATGCTTGTTTGTGCATCATGCCTTGTTCATGTGTGGTGTGTTTACCATGTTGTGTGCTTCTTTCGATAGTTCCTATTTCGTTGCGATCGTGAGGATTCGTTCGTCTACGCTTGGTTCGGCTTCATCCGTTCGTCTTCTTCATGGACTCGTTCTTCTTCCTAGCAGGATTTCAGGCAAGATGACCGCTACCCTGGATCTCACTACTATCATTGCTATGCTAGTTGCTTCGTTCTATCGCTATGCTGCGTTACCTATCTTTTGCTCATCAAGCCTCCCAAATTGCCATGAACCTCTAACCTTTGACACCCTTCCTAGCAAACCATTGCTTGGCTATGTTACCGCTTTGCTCAGCCCTCGTATAGCGTTGCTAGTTGCAGGTGAAGTTGAAGATTGCTCCATGGTGGACAGGATTATGTTGGGATATCACAATATCTCTTATATTATTATTAACACATCTATATATTTGGTAAAGGGTGGAAGGCTCGGCCTTATGCCTGGTGTTTTGTTCCACTCTTGCCGCCCTAGTGTCCGTCATACCGGTGTTATGTTCCCGGATTTTGCGTTCCTTACGCGGTTGGGTGATTTATGGGACCCCCTTGACAGCTCGCTTTGAATAAAACTCCTCCAGCAAGGCCCAACATTGGTTTTACCATTTGCCTCACCACCACCTACATTTCCCTTGGGAGTAATTAACCCAAGGGTCATCTTTATTACAGCCCCCCCCCCCGGGCCAATGCTTGTCTAAGTGTTGGTACGAACCAGAGCCACTTGCAGCGCCACCTCGGGGAAACTCGAGGTCTGGTTTTAGTTGTACGTAGTGTTCATCCGGTGTTGCCCTGAGAACGAGATATGTGCAGCTCCTATCGGGATTGTCGGCGCATCGGGCGGTCTTGCTGGTCTTGTTTTACCATTGTCGAAATGTCTTGTAAACCGGGATTCCAAGTCTGATCCGGTCTTCCTGGGAGAAGGTATATCCTTCGTTGATTGTGAGAGCTTATCATGGGCTAAGTTGGGACACCCCTGCAGGGTATAATCTTTCGAAAGCCGTGCCTACGGTTATAGGCAGATGGGAATTTGTTAATGTCCGGTTGTAGATAACTTGACACCAGATCCGAATTAAAACACATCAACCGAGTGTGTAGCCGTGATGGTCTCTTTTTGGCGGAGTCCGGGAAGTGAACACGGTTTCTGGGTTATGTTTGACGTAAGTAGGAGTTCAGGGTCACTTCTTGATCATTGCTAGCTTCACGTCCGTTCCTTTTGCTCTCTTCTCGCTCTTATTTGCGTATGTTAGCCACCATATATGCTTAGTCGCTGCTGCAGCCTCACCACTTTACCCCTTCCATTCCCTTTAAGCTTTGCTAGTCTTGATACCCATGGTAATGGGATTGCTGAGTCCTCGTGGCTCACAGATTACTACAACAACAGTTGCAGGTACAGGTTATGCGATGATCATGACGCGAGAGCGATGCTTGCTTGCTTTGAGTTCTTCTTCTGCTCCGTCTTCGATCAGGGGATAGGTTCCAGGTCAGCAGCCTGGGCTAGCAGGGTGGATGTCGTTTGAGTTTCTGTTTGTGTTTCATGCGTAGCCGGATGATGCTCTTATGTATTGTGATGTTGTATTCGTGTGGCATTGTATGCCTCTTGTATGTATCCCCATCTATTATGTAATGTTGATGTAATGATATCCACCTTGCAAAAGTGTTTCAATATATGGTTCTATCCTTGGTGGGACCTTCAAGGCTCTTTAGGATAGTATCGCATATTGGGCGTGACACGGTTCTTTGGGAAAATAGGTAACCCTGTATTTCTTTTTGAAGAATACCCAAGCTAGGCCTATTTGTTTTCTCTGAATTACTGGGCTGCAAATCTTTCAAGATGAGGAGGGATGCATTCCGGCCTGGCCAAAGAGTATGGTCAATGTCTGTTAAAAGTAATATCAAAAGGCGTTGAAAATTCCAAAAAAAATTATAGCAAATGGGATATTAGTTTCTTTTTTTGTTTTTGTTCTTCCCTGATATCTTATACGTATTTCATTGGATTTAACATGACATAGTACTAATTTATTTTTAAATTTGTTTTCATATGGCTATTAATTTTTTGATTAAGAATATTTCGTTCCCCAGCAAAAATTTGCGAATTTTCAAAATTTCCCACATATTTAGTTAATTTTTTGACCCTGTTACTGACCAAAAAATGGCCAACAATTCTAAAAATGGAAAACGGGCTGCAATAAATTCCATATGAATTAGAAAATGAGTAAAAATTATTAAAATAATAGCAAATGGGCTATACACGCCACAGATTTCGAGGCTGACTTATTTACGCAAGGATTTGTCAGTGAACACACGATTCTAGCAGCAATGACTGTTGGATGTGCATCCAACGGCCGACGTGCTTCTTCAATCTCTGATCTTCCTGCTCTAGTCGCCTAAACTAGCGCCGGCGGGACTGCCTGCTCCCTCCTCTTGTGGACCGCTGTGATGCCGCGCAGGCTTCCCTGGCCCACCCTTCTCCCTCCGCTGGCCTAGCCGCACGCAATCAACTACCTCCTTATTATGCGAAAAAATGATTCCTCCCACTGACATCTGGGGCGCACCGGTTGGGAGGCTGACCTATGGGCCTACTAAGTTCATGCGTACGCAGGGCTTGTCAACTTACTCAACAAACGATTCTAGCAGCAGTAACCGTTGGATTTGAATCGAACGGTCCTGTTGCTTCTTCAATCGCTGCTCTTCTTGCAGCAGCGGCCCAAACAAGCGCCGGGGAGACCGCCTGCTCCTGCCTCCAGTGGCCGGCTGTGCTGCCGTTGAGGTCTCATCGCCCACTACTACTCCACCGCTAGACAGGCCCTGCGTCGTCGGCAGCCTCCCACCGCAGTCGAACCAGTGAACCCTCATACTCCTCTCCACGTGGGCATCCACTGTCGCGTCTTCCCCGGCTCCGCGTCTGTCGGATTTCGGGTTCCGGCAGACCCTCTAGGTTCGAACTCTGGGGTGCACGCGGAGATCGCACCTCCTACCTCACTACTAGGGAAAAGCTTATACACAGAAGCTTACTAGTAGCGAGGGTTAAAAACCCTCGCTACTGCTACTTACTAGCAGCACAGGTTTTTAAACCTCGCTACTACTAAGTTGATAGCAATAGCGTGGGTTTTTAACCCTCGCTACTACTAAGCGGTCTCTACCGTGCCCCCGGGACATGCCATAGTAGTAGCGCGGGTTTTTATCCCTCGCTACTACTAAGTTGATAGCAGTAGCGTTGGTTTTCACCCCTCTCTACTACTAAGTGGTCTCTACCGTGCCCCTGGACCATGCCATAGTAGTAGCGATGGTTATAAACCCGCGCTACTACTAAGTTTTTACCTCTCGCTACTACTAATCGGTCTCAACCGTGCCCCTCGGG
>NC_057813.1:292617592-292628851 GCF_018294505.1 Triticum aestivum
AAAAAAATAAAAGAAAATGATGAAAATGTCAAAAAAATAAAAGAAAATAAGTTTCCCATGTGATATGTGGTCTAGTTGTTGGGAAAATTTGCAAATATGAATTTCGACTTTATTTGCAAAATCTCTCGAGAATTTGTAAAAATGGGCATAACTTTTGCATACTAACTCGGATGAAAAAGTTTTTTATATGAAAAATCATCTACTCGAAAAGTTACGGGGCTTTTAAGATCTGGAGGCAAAAAATTCATTTAATTTCAGTTTTTTTATTTTTGTTAAATCTGGTCAAACTATGGTCAAACTAATTATTCAAGAATATTAGTGTTACTAAATAATTATTTCCGTTTTTTGAATTTTGGTCAAATCTGGTCAAACTATGGTCAAACTGTGGTCAAACAATGGTCAAACTAATTATTCAAGAAATATTAGTGTTACTAAATATTAGTGTTATTTTGTAGAACAATAGTTTCAAACTCAAACAGTGAAATGTGTGACTTCATGCTCAAGCTAAATTCCTGAGGTTAATAGGATTGACATCTTACTATTGTTAGGAAAATAACAAGTGCAGACTTGGAAACGAGGGAGAATAGAACCCGGAAGTTAAGCGTGCTCAGGATGGAGTAGTGAGAGGATGGGTGACCGTCCGGGAAAGTTAGATGATTTGGAATGATGAGGGGTGATTAGAGATTAAATTGAGCATCGATGAGGGGTGATTAGAGATTAGAGGTTAAAATAATTCAGAAATTTGAAAATTAGGGGGGGAAATCGAATTTTTTTTTCAAAAAAATTCAAAAAATCGAAAATTAGTAGTAGCGCGGGTTTTTACCCACGCTACTACTAACGGACATAGTAGTAGCGCGGGTGGCACCCGCGCTACTGCTATACATTAGCTGTAGCGCCTTATTAGTAGTGCTGGCCCCCGCGCTACTAATAGGCCCAAAACCCGCGCTGCTTCTTGGCTTTTCCCTAGTAGTGCCTACCTGCGTCTTGTCGCCTCGCAAGGATCTAAACTACACGAAGAACAACACAAGGGACACGAGGTTTATACTAGTTCGGGCCACCATTGTGGTGTAATACCCTACTCTAGTTTGTGGTGTGGTGGATTGCCTCAGGGGCGGATGATGAACAATACAAGGAAGAACTGCCTCGCGAGGGGTGTTCTTGTGTTGGTGGTTCTGGCTAGGGTTCTACTGCTCGATCTCTCTGATCGATCTCCCAATGCCTCTACCCTGGGGGTGGCTAGTCCTATTTATAGGCGGAGGCCCAGGGCCTCTTCCCAAATATTGAGCGGGAAGGGCGCCAACAATTGGCCATTTTGAAGGGGAACATCTAGTACACTTATGCTGACTAAAGTCGGTCCTCGCCTGCTAAAGGCTCTGGTGGTGACGCCGGCTTGGGCTCCACGATGACCTCCATCCTGCCGTCCTGCTAGTCTTGGTCTTGTTGCACTGAAATGGTTGCCTTTGCTTGATACTCTTTCCTACGCTTGCTCCCTTTGCACCAAAGAGGAAACAAGGACTCTGCGCAGGCCAGCGCCCACCTGGCGCCCGCTTGGCTTTGGTCGTCGTGGCTTGCGTCATGGGCACCTCGTGAGGTACCCCGCCTTGATCTCTCCGCCTCCTCGCGAGCCAGCCTGATGATGCTGTGCCTGAGGAAGCTTCCTGTCGTCCGCCCCGCGAGGCTTGGCCCCTCGCGAGGGTCTTGAGCTCGTGTTGATGAAGATGGGCCGTACTGGGCCACCCCTTGAGCCACGCCGCAGGCCGCAGGCAGGCAAGTCTAGGTACCCCCATTCCCAGAACGCCGACAGTAGCCCCCGGGCCCAAGGCGCGCCTGGACTTGGCTTAGCACAGAAGCGAAGGGACAAGTGCGAAGCTCCACGTGCCCCAATAGCCTGCGGCCTTAGGCGTCGCGTGGCGGTTGATTGGACGTGGGCATCCCTGTTCCCCACGCCTCCTTATTTTGCGCCTGGCTAGGCGGACCGGCAGTTGTACACAGTCATTCCTCTTCTCGTCGCTTGTGCGTCCCCTGCTCTCCTTCCTCCAGAGCTCTAATCTCTGCTTCCAATCCAATCTCGAACCCTCCCCTTCCTGTCATCATGGTGCCAACGAAGAAAGGGAAGGGGAAGAATCCGGTGTCCTCGCCCCGTTTGCTGCCGTCGACGGCTCCCGCCGTCGACCAGTCGATCATACTCAATCTGGAAGCTTTGGGGAAGGTCAGTTCCGCCCTTGCCACCACCTTCAACGAGTGTGGGAGTATGACAATCTGGACCGCATCCCACTTTTCTATTGACAGAATAGCCACCGAGGTCCGGTACTTCACCGACGCACTGTGGGCGGGGCTAGTTCCTCCTTTTTCTGATTTCTTCAACGCGGTGCTTTCCCATTACCAGATTCACATGATGCATTTGGGTCCTGAATCCATTACCCTCCTTGCCGTGTTTGCTTTTGTCTGTGAGGCGATGATGGGCATTCCTCCTTTGGTTGCCTTGCTGCGCCACTTCTTCTCTCTACGCCTCAGTAATCCCTCCCAATGTTCAGGATGCGTGAGCTTCTTTGCCGCACCAAAGGCAGCGGCCTCGGGGATTCACTTCAGCCTTCCTCCGCCCGCGACTGGGTTCCGAGAGCGGTGGCTGTATGTGGATGTTGGAGTATTCAGCCCCCTGCTCTCGGAGCCAACCTTGACTGCTATCCCTCACTCGGGATGGGGCCATGAGGCGCTCATGAGTCCCCGGCTCGCCTTCGTCTGGCGTCGCTTCGCGAGTTTGAGGGCGCATGGTGTGACGGCACCCAACGTGGTGGAAGAGTTCCTCCAGCGCCACATTGCCCCCCTCCAGCGTCATTCCCGCCGGATGTGCGCCTTCGGGGTTCGTGAAGACCGCATGAGGCTCCAGAAGGAGGATCTGGTGCCTGAAGCGCTGAGGAAGGTTCTCGTGATTCTGACCGGGGATCCTTCCCCTGGTAGCATCCGACAAGGGGGTTCCTTGCTGTATCTTTGCTCAGGCAGGGATGATTTCATGAGGCAGATGCCCAGATTTGATGAATGGGGGCTACGCCCAGTAGGCCTCGTGGGGCCTCACGAGAACCCAGTGCGGTGGTTGCCCTCCCGGTCGCCCGTGGCGGTCCTTCCTCGAGTGATGGAGCTAGGAGGCAAGGGCCGCTAGGGGCTGAGGGAGCTGCCGTCGGGGTAACTGCGCTGCATGGAACCCTCAAGGTGGCGTCTCCTGAGGATGGCCTAGCAGCGACCGAAGGCATTGAGCTGCGCTCCGAGGCTTCCACGGTTGAGGCCCCTGAGGCCCCGACCACCCTCAATGGGGCGGCGACTGAAGGCGTGTGCCAGGGCGACGTCCCCGGCACCGGTCACCTTGGCGCTTCTTCCTCGCCGCAGACTGATCCTTGCACCGAGCTCCTAGGCCGCTTCCGCGTGGACTTCGAGGCTCTCCAAAAGAGAAGGGAGGCCTTGGGTGGCGATGATTACCCCTGCCGCCTGCTGAAGCGCAGGAAGTACTTCGCCATCGACGAGTAAGCCCTCTTCTTCCTTAATCCTTTACTTTCCCGTTGCTTCATTTGACCATTGTTCTACAGGGCCCTCCCTGCCAAGTTCACGGAGACGGCTGAGGAGCCATCTCCCCAGGCCCCGCCCTCTCCATCGACTCCGAGTGTTCCGAGCTCCAATGCTACTCCGATGGTGAGGTCGGTTGGAGAGGTGAGCCATCTTGTGGCACGCCCTGACCCTGTGTTCCTCACACCCCTCCTTCGTGAGCCCTTCCGGGGCATAGCCAGCCTGCCCCGGGCCTTGGTTGTGGATGGAGACTGGATGGGGTCTTCCTCGCATCCTTCCCAGGAGGGCAAACGGGCTCAGGGCCAAGCTTCTGGCGGGGTGCGCCCGGCCATCACGATGGCGCCAGCTCCCAGCCCCCTGCCCAGAGGGGGTATGTCGGTTCGTGGCCCTTAGCGTAAGCCAGGGGCGGAGTACGACGTGGAAGACATGCTTGAGCGCGCTCGGGAGCGCTGCGCCCTTCGCCAAGGGTTTCTTCAGAGGGCGTCCGACGCAGTGAGCCAGCTTGGTGTAGAGCTTGTGGTTGAGGACGCCCGCCTTGAGGCCGAGGGCATGCGCCTTGCTGAAGAGAGGCGCAAGCTGAAGGTGGCCGTTGCCCTTGCGTGCTACCGACGCGACCTTGATGATGCGAAGGCCGAAGCATCGCTGGTGGCTACTCAAGAGGCCTGCTCCCAAGCCGTTGAGGAGGCTCGGGAGGCTAACCGACGACGCGAGGCTGCAGAGGAGCGTGCGCGGGAGCTCCAGGCCCGGAGTAACTCCCTGGAGCAGAAGGTGGAGCTGTGTGAGGAGGCTCTTGCATCGATGAAGGGGGCGTCTGTCGACCAGGCAAAGCTCCAGAAAATGTGAGGAGGCACTGATGCTGGAGGCCGCTGAGCATGCTCGTGACCTGGAACGGCTGGAGACGAGTGAGCGCCTGGTGGCGCAGGCGGAGGATGACATCGCCACGCGAGAAGCCCAAGTTCTGGAGGAGGTTGAGCACCGGGTGGCGGAGGTACGCTCAAACCTCGGGCGTGTGTACGAGGAGAGGCTGGAGCTGACCAGGGTCGAAGCAGAAGGAAGGACCATCGCCCTAAGGGCCAGGCTGGATGAAGTGACGCGGCGCACTGATGCTGCCGGGGCCGCCCTTTGCACGGCACAGGGGGAGCTAGCCTGCTCCCGCGCCGAGGTGCTTCTTCTCCAGCAGAGAGTTGATGCGGCTGAGGCTGTTGCGCAGCGGAACGAGCACGAGATTCGCCAGCGGCAGACCTTGGAGCACGTGCATGGCCCCATGCTCCTCGCGCTCCGGGAGAGAGCCAACAGGGCCCTGGGAAATATCTGCGAGGCAGCCGTTGAGCAGCCTCATGTGGTCAACTATGCCGGCAACCTTCAGTTCTTCACTGATGTGGTGACGCGGCTAGAAGCTCGATCGGGCAGGGCCGACAGGTTGGTGGAGGAGAGGAGCCGCGCCCTTCTTGGGCGTGCCTTTTCTCGCGTCTTCAGTCATCGTCAGAACATGGATCCCCACTTCAATTTTGATGCCGCCATCGCCCCAGTACCCCTGGCCATCCAGGACGACCTGGCGCACTGGGTGGAAGACAACGTAGACGCCCTCGTCTAGGCCTTCACCGCGGATAATGACGGGGTGGTCATGGTTGCTGATGAGGGCGGCGTGGTGAACGGCCCGGACGCTGCTGACGGTGACGCAGGGAGTGATGGCGAGGCCAGCGATGCCAACGACGATCTAGGTGGCTCCCTTGAGGATGCATTGGGGGATTTATCTGATTGACCGCGTGCTGCTCCTGTTTTTTATCCTGCACAGAGAGAGAGCTCGGGCTTGGCCCTGAGGATAGTAAGAGCATTTTGGGGAGGGGGAGCCCCTCGTGTAAAAAACTTGCGGTTAGCGTAATTGTAGACATGACGTTGCCTGTATGACTGCGTCGAGTGATTGACCTTGCGATGAGTCAGTTTACTTGTTTACCCTTGACCCACGTGGGCCCTGAGCGAGCTCGGGGGAGGACCGAGGTGTCCTGAGTGCCTTCCAAATGACTCCATTGAACCTGTAGCGAAAGCCTCCTGAGAAGGCGCGATAGCGGCAGTCCGGGCTGCACGCATGCTGGGCCTGGCCCGACTCGCGAGAGGCTCGCGAAGGGAGGCAGCTTAAGCTGGACGGGTGCAAAGCGGCAGCCAGAACACAAGAGATTGCTTGAACGAGACTAAACACCCCTTCCCCAACACATGCAAGTCTCAAGCTCAAATCCAACTTAAATTCGAACAAGGGAGAAAACGACAAAAAGGCAAGAAAGAAAGCAGAAAGGCCGCGTCCGGCACCTAGTCTAGTCTTTGACGTCTTCTCACCAGCGCGGAGCTAAGTGCTGCCACTTGGCGTGGGCGGGAGCCCCCTAGGCCCGAGGGCGGCTCTCCGGAGACTCCGGGGCGTGTACAGCCCCACTCATTATTACGTGAGAGTGTCACAGGGCGGCGAGCTTCACAGGCACTGGGCCTTCTTCACAGGTACCGGCCTTGCTTCATATCGCCAGACGAGGGCCCCTCCTTGCACCACACTCTATCGCCATCGACGACGGCCGGAGACCGAGGACGCCGCCTATGGGATAGAGCGGTTGCCAGCGGTTCCCCTGACGACCACGGGTCCTCTGCCGGGGGCAGGCCCTAAGGCACCTCCCCAGCAGAGGGCCTACCTCCTAAGGACGCCTTGCTCCGAACGCCGCGGTGGTGATGCCGGATCTCGGCCACTTTCTTGCAGCCCCCGGTGCCCTCCTCCTGAGGGGTAGGAGGCTGCTGGATTGGGGCAGCCATCCGCCAAGACGACATGTAGCTCCTGTGATCCATGGTTAGCGTATGCCTGCTCCTGAGGAATTAACGGTACCCGGTAGCTGCTGCCTCCAGCGCGGTCGATGGAGCTTTCCCGGGGCTCCTGAAAGAGCTTAGCTTCTGGTGTTTCTTCCCCCCAGCTTGGGCCGAGGAACGAGCCATGGTCTTCCTCCTACACGTGCCCTTGGTCCATCATGTGGGGCACGTACGCTTCCGGGGCTGCCGCCCCGAATGCTTCGCCGTAGTGCCCCGTGTGCCATGCAGTCCTGCTTGATGTGCCATCCTGGGCGTGGTAGCACGATGGTCCACTGGGACCGTGGGCTGTGGCGAGTCCTCCTTCGCTGGCCGGAGGCGGAGGCGGTGCCGTTGTTAGCCCGGTGCTGATGGCCAGGTTGGCATTGGGGTAGCCTTGGAATCCGCTCGGGGCTGCGCGAGCATGTGCGGGACCCCCATGCGGTCCGCCTTGGACCTGAGGCTGCGGCTGGGTGCAGAAGAGGTGAGCCCCCAAGGCGGTGAAGCCCAGGAGCTCTGCCACCCGCTCCAAAAGCACGTCGTGGCCGCCCTACAATAGCCTGCATTGTAGCAACTCTCGGGCCACCATGAGCGCGGCCCTTGAGTTCGCCTGCTCTCGCCGGGTGTATGTCGTTGTGGCCGCGGCGTGGCTTGAGGCCCTCGCCGCTGACCGCACCTGCCGCGTCGTGAGAGCTGACGTCGCCTGACCGCGTCGCCTGCGGCCTGCAGCGCCCTGCGGACCGCGGGCTGCCTGGGGCACAGGGTTGAGGTCGCCCTGGGCGAGCGGCTCTACGCGGGTGGGCCATGCCGCCCAGGGATCGGGATTGACCGTTGGGTCGCCGGACATGATGATGACGATGCGACGGGACGCGAGGTGGCGGGAGAGGGATTCCGGTTCCGGCAGACCCTCTAGGTTCGAACTCTGGGGTGCACGCGGAGATCGCACCTCCTACCTACCTGCGTCTCATCGCCTCGCAAGGATCTAAACTACACGAAGAACAACACAAGGGACACGAGGTTTATACTAGTTCGGGCCACCATTGTGGTGTAATACCCTACTCTAGTTTGTGGTGTGCTGGATTGCCTCAGGGGCGGATGATGAACAGTACAAGGAAGAACTGCCTCGCGAGGGGTGTTCTTGTGTTGGTGGTTCTGGCTAGGGTTCTACTGCTCGATCTCTCTGATCGATCTCCTGATGCCTCTATCCTGGGGGTGGCTAGTCCTATTTATAGGCGGAGGACCTGGGCCTCTTCCCAAATATTGAGCGGGAAGGGCGCCAACAATTGGCCATTTTGAAGGGGAACATCTAATACACTTATCCTGACTAAAGTCGGTCCTCGCCTGCTAAAGGCTCTGGTGGTGACGCCGGCTTGGGCTCCACGATGACCTCCATCCTGCCGTTCTGCTGGTCTTGGTCTTGTTGCACCGAAATGGTTGCCTTTGCTTGATACTCTTGCCTGTGCTTGCTCCCTTTGCACCAAAGAGGAAACAAGGACTCTGCGCAGGCCGGCGCCCGCCTGGCACCCGCCTGGCTTTGGTCGTCATGGCTTGCGTCATGGGCACCTCGTGAGGTACCCCGGCTTGATCTCTCTGCCTCCTCGCGAGCCAGCCTGATGAGGCCGTGCCTGAGGAAGCTTCCTGTCGTCCGCCCCGCGAGGCTTGGCCCCTCGCGAGGGTCTTGAGCTCGTGTTGATGAAGATGGGCCGTACTAGGCCACCCCTTGAGCCACGCCGCAGGCTGCAGGCAGGCAAGTCTGGGTACCCCCGTTCCCAGAACGCCGACAGTGTCGTCCCCTTCCTAGGCCTCGCCATCGTCCACCAACTTGGTGCTCTCGGCGTGGCGTGGTCAATGTGGTCAATGACATTCCATCGGAATAGTACTGTATGTGGAGAGGCTGACAGCTGGGTCCACGGCCACATCCCAGTTTTTTCATGATTTGCCAAGTAAGTCTCTTTGTCAGGCCTGTTGGGCTGCAAATCTTTCGAGACGAGGAGAGCTTTCATTCGGTTGGCTGAGAAAATGGCCCATCAGTAATGAGAAATGGGTTGTACATTTTTAAAACACATCAAACCGGCAATTAGTTTCAAATATCTATTTTTCATTTCGAGATTTTAAATTACATTAATTTTTATGCGTGGAGAATTTGTTGGGTTTTATATTGATATACATTTATTTTTAAAATCAGTTTGAATGTGAGTCAAAATTTTGGGATTAAAAAAAGTTCGGACCGCACCGAAATATGCAAAATTTCGTATAATTTTTTAACCGTGGCCACAATATGGGTTGTAATGCTAACAAAAGGAGCCAAAGGAATATGGGCTAAAAAAACCTTAAGAATTAGCAAATGGGCTGTAAATTATTAGAAATAATGGCAGATGGGTATATGATGTTTTCCACAGATTTGAGGCTTTCCTAAAAAAAGGTTGACACACAAGCAGTGACTGTTGGATGTCCATCCAACGGCCGTCATGCTTCTTCAATCTCTGCTCTTCCTACTCCAGCCGCTCAAACAAGCGTCGGTGGGACTGCCTGTTCCCTCCTCCCTGCGGCCGGCTGTGCTGCCGCGCAGGCCTCACCACCCCACTGTACTCCCATCGCTGGCCTAGCCATCCCTCTACTCACCCACACCCTGCTGTTATTCTCAGGCGACGACAGACGAACCAGTAAACCCTCGTACAATCGTACTCCCCTCCGCGTGGGAAACAACTGCCGAGTCTTCCCTGCCTCCGTGTTGTTCCCTTCCTAGGCCTCGCTGTCGTCCACCGCCCTGGTGCTCTCGGTGCGGCCTGGTCAACATGGTCAACGATTGACATGCATCTGAAGTGGACTGTACATGGAGAGGCCGACACCTGGGTCCACGGCCGCACACAAGGAAATGCCTCCTTATTACACTCAAAATAATGATTCCTCCACCTGACATCAGGGACCCACCGAAAGGGCCTCTGTATTTTGCGGAAAAAAAAACGTTACCGCCACTGATAGCTCGGACCCACCAGCTATATCTTCACACGCAAGGAAGTGCCTCCTTATTACGCACAAAAAATGAATACTCCCCTTGTTAGCTAGGACCCAGTATAGTGGCAGGCTGGCTTGTGGGCCTACTAAGTTGATGGGGACGGAGGTCTTGTCAACTTAGTCAATATGCACGATTCTAGCTCCAGTGACCGTACGATGTCCATCCAACGGCCGTAGTGCTTCTTCAACCTCTGGTCTTCTTGCTCCAGCCGCCCAAACCAGCGTCGGTTGTGCCTCATGCTCCTGCCTCCCGTGGCCAGCTCCGATGCGGCGGAGGCCTCACCGCCCCCTACTACTCCCACCGTTGGTCAGGCCATCCCTTTACTCACCCACACCCCCTATTATTCTGCGGCGATGGCAGCCTCACACCGTAGCGAACTAGTGAACCCTCGTACTCCTCTACGCGTGGGCATAAACTGTCGTGTCTTCCCCGGCTCTGCGTCGTCCCCTTCGAAGGCCTCACCGTCGTCCACTACCCTGGTGATCTCGGCGCGGCGTGGTCAACATGGTCAAGGAACGGCTTCCATCGGACGTCGACTGTACGTGGAGAGGCTGACAGGTGGGTCCACGGCCGCAGCAAGGAAGTGCCTCATTATTACACGCAAAATAATTATTCCTCCACCTGACAACGGGGACCCACCAGACGGGCCACTGTATTTCGCGAAAAAAACATTTCCCCCTGACTGCTGGGACCCACCAGCTACATCTTCGCACGCAAGGAAGTGCATCCGGGCAAAAAAAATGATTTGCCCCCCTAACTGTTGGGACCCACCAGCTACATCTTCACACGCAACGAATTGCCTGACAGTCGGGACCCACCTGGTCGAAGCGTATGTAGCGTTGTCATTCTGGTCGCGAACGTGTACGTACATATATACTGGTCGATGTAGAGGCGCGCACGTGTCGTAGTAGAGGCGCGTATGTGTCGTAGTAGAGGCACGCACGTAGCATGTACACATACGTACAGCGGCCAGTGTGCAAGAAAGAAAATATGGCCAGATATGTGTACATACGGGCGGGGTCTCCAACGTCTACTTGCGCATACGTACGGCCAGGGCTCGTGTACATGGCTAGGTCGGAATGGAGAAACAGCGTCGTCATCCTATTCATGGGGAGGCAATGGAATGCGTTCTGTTCATGGGGAGGCAACGGAATGCGTCGTGTTCATCGGGAGGCAACGAAATGCGTCGTGTTCTTCGGGAGGCAACGGAACACGTGGGAGCCAACCGGCTGGGTCAGAACGTAATGCGTCGTCGTGTTCATTGGGAGGGCTTGGACGGAACAGGCAATGGAAACGAGGCCTGGCGTACCACAGAACGGAGGAAACGGCCTTGTGTTCGACCTGCCACGTTCAAAACGAGATCCTGTTCATCGGGAGGGGTCTGGCGTATCACAAAACGGAGGAAACGGACCTCCTACGGTCGAAACGGGGGTCCTGTTGATCGGGAGGGGTGTGGCGTACTGCAAAACGGACGAAACGGACTTGTGTTGCAGCGCTACCGTCAAAACGGGGGTCCTGTTGATCGGGAGGGGTTTGGCGTACCGCAAAACGGACGAAACGGACTTGTGTTGGAGCGCTACGGTCGAAACGAGGGTCCTGTTCATCGGGAGGTGTGTGGCCTACCGCAAAACGGGACTCCACGGGATATTGTTCATCTCCACCGTCGACCTCCTCCAGCCTCCATGGGCTACCGTCGACCTCCTCCAGCCTCCACGGGCTCCTGTTCATCTAGCCTCCACGGCACGCTACTCCACCGGCTACTGTTCAACCACCCCTCCACGGGCACCCCTCCACCGTCTACTGTTCATCCAGCCCTCCACGGGGTCGTCATGTTCATCCAGCCCTCCACACCACCGGGTCCTGTTCATCTA
>NC_057813.1:292629135-292654174 GCF_018294505.1 Triticum aestivum
CACGCAACGCTCACTGTTCATCCAGAGAGGTAGCATCCATCGGCTTTAGTTACCAGCATTAGCGAAGGAATCGCTCGATCGGGTTGAGTTAACAGCCATCGATCGATCGCTCGGGTTCAGTAATGCGTAGCCTGCAGTGCAATCGCTTGGGTTCAGTTAGAGCCCAACGCCTCGCTCGGGTTCAGTTAGAGCCAACGCCTCGCACATACGCGCGTACGTGTACGAGAGAAACGCGCATCACTCGGCTCCCGACCACCCACCATAACCAGGAACTCCCCGAAATTTTCGTCGCCCTCGCTTCTACCATGATTTTTTCTGTCATGCACAGCCCAAAGAATGTCATGCAGCTGCGTCTCCGGCCCGCCCAGGGCGAAAAGCCCATTTTTTGTGAGGATTTTTTGTCATAGAAGTAGGAGCCCACCATATCTATGATGATACCAGGTTTTGTCACAATTATCGTCATAGAAGTGTCATAAGTATGACACAAAAAAGTTTCATTCGGCCCAAAATGTCACGGATGTGTCTTTTTTTGGTAGTGTAAGCAAGTACAGATCTTACAGAACACAAACATGGATAAAGAAAATTACATAATTTAGACTAAAGTTTAGCAAATTCCTACACATTTTCGACTGAAAAAGATAAGTGCCTCGTGATCCCATTCTTGTCCCTCTCCTCCTAGGCATGGCAGCGGGAGGTGAAGAGGGCAAAAGGAGCACCTGGGAAGAAGCCCAGCCTGACCCCGTCAGGCCCCATGGCGAGGAGCCTGACAATATTGAGATGGCACGGACGAAGGTGATGGTGAAGAGAGCGGCAGAGACGCCCCCCTGGTCATCGCCACCAGGGCCAGCAGAAGACGACAGGGCGAACGAAGACGAAGCCCATGAGGAAGCCTGCCGGGGTCCTGCTTGAAGGCTGCTAGAGGAGCCGGAGACACCGTCCACACCTCCACATACAACTCCACGGCAAATTGCCTTCCCGGAGAGGAGATGCAGGTGCAGATGGTGGTGCCGCCGCCTGACGTTGATGGCACGACTGGTGTTCAACCGGAGTCGAAGCCATTGTCCTCCCCATCAGTGTCGTCGTCATCGCCGTCGTCGTCACTGTCCTCCTCGTCGCTATAGCTCGAGGAGGAGCTTTCATCATCGGTCGATCTCTCCGCACAACACGCTAAGCGAGCGCCCGAGCACCCAAAGACCTTGATGGAGAGCAGATGGCCCCTATTAACTTAAAATGGAGAACATGACCCTCTAACAAACTATGGGCGCAAGCAAAGGTCTTCCAGCCATGTCCAAAGAGCATGCCATGAGGGGAGGGGAAATCCACATTCACCCGCATGCTGCCATTATAGCAACCCCTCATGTGCAGCTTCAATGCATGCAGTTTTTCAAGCTCCATCACCCTTGCAAATGGAGTAGGGAGACGGAGGCGGACGCGCGGGGACCTGTGCAGTCTAATGATGAACTCCAGTGGCTGGTCTACGACATGGCCTTCCATTGGAGGATGAGGGGCCGGCGGTGGGGCGACTAGAGCGCCCCCCGTCCTCCTCGACCCTGAGCACCATGGTGACCGCGACCTTGCGCCCTCCCGCCTCCTCTCGCGGCGGGTTCCGCCCCCGTGTCTTCAGTGGGAGGAGGGAGGTGCTATCGAGTAGAAGCCCTCGTCACCGCAACCAGGACACCGCCACACCCTCGGCCTCTCACCATGGTGTGCAGGGAATGCTAAGGAAAAGGAAGGAGTGAGGTGTGTGAAAAAGCACCCCGTCATGCGTCCCTTCTTATAGGCGAACAGGGCAGGGGCTGACTCCTGGCCCTGGAGGCAACCGCCCCAGTCCTCCAGTCTGGCTCCTCCCCCGCCATCAACAGCTCGTTGTATCAAGGCCGACCCCCTGCGCAAATCTACGACGCCAGGTTTTCGGCCATGGCGCTCATTCCCGCGCCCTCCGCATCCGCCACGAACCATGCGCAATGCATGCACCCACATGGAGGAAGCACGAGGGGTGGGGAAGCTAGTGGAATGATAGTTATCGCTCTGTGAATGTGGGACGTGGGTAGCCCACAGATCGGGGCTTAGATTCCCCCTGTAACATCTTGCATGACGCACGGGAAAACCGAAAACTAACCCAAGCACAGGTTAATGAAGAAGTAAAGAAGATCTCAAAGGATGAGCTACCACAACGAGCTTGCATGTGTACTAGACAGGGCCTACCCTGACAACTCTTGGAAACGCGTTCAGGACAGGCCCTAGGGCTCCTATCGGGGCAACAAACCCCAGGCATGTGTTGCCCAGACTGTACACAGGCTCAAGAGCAAGTTGCAGCATCCAAGACAAGGCCAAGCAGAAGAGATGGGCCCTTTGAGAAATCGGAGGGAGGACCAAGAAAACCAAGACCAACCAAATGAGTAAGATATCACTAAGGAAAAACCTCCCTTTGTGGGCAGGCGAGCCTGGCGGGGTCGAGTTTACCCCAAAGACAAGTCTCAAAACTTCCCCGACGGGCTTGCTGGGGATGTAGAAGGCAGGTTGCTCGACCAAGGCTCCACAGCTCCACCTCACAGCGACGCAAGTCAACTGTCGGTGCGGTGTCAAGCCCCCAAGTGCTTAAGTGGCTGATATTTGATACGTGGCAGCCATTTCTGAAGGAGATCACCTCCAAATAACACTAGTCCTGGAGACGTGTCATGCAGGCAGGCGAGAAGGTGGGTGAATGGCACAACAAGGCTTGCCGGGCTACGCCCACGATGCGACACTAAGCGGTGCATTTAATGCACCTTGTCTTGTCTGCAGAGTTTGGTATGATAGCACTGTGGCTATCTAGTCGCTCGATATGGACTGCTTGACATTGTGGTAACCCCTTGACCTATAAAAGGAGGACCATGGCAACCTTAGAAAGGATTCGGACCCCAGTACACTCATACACGTGTAGTTGCTCTCGTCCCAAGGCGACCCCGCGGGCTAGAACATAGTGTCTCCACCATGGTCCTTTCATCAATCCACCAAAGCAGGAGTAGGTTTTGACGCCTCACTGTCATTGCTGCCGTGCTGCTCTATGCTCTCCGCTCTTTGTGCAACGCGCTCTTCCCCCTTGCCGAACCATAAGGGGCCGATGGCCCCATAGTTGGCCATGTTATACCACGACACGCGAGTTGGTCGTAAGGCACCTGGAGCAGGTCGAAACTCTCCATGGAGAGTATGTTAAGGCTGGTGCTGCCATTAACGAGGGTCTTGGTGGCCGCGACGTTGTTGATGGTGGGCGTGCATAGCATGGGAAGTGCACCCGCGGCGACCTGGTCTTGGGATGATCCCTGAAGTCGAAGGTGATGTAGGCCTCAGGCACCATGTGGCCTCGGGAGGCCTCTTGCCGTGGCCGAGTAGCACTCACTCGACGAAAGAGCTACTGGACGTGGCGGCCAGAAGCAGGCGTCTGTGACCTGCCGACGATGCATGTGGTGGCATGGGGCGCCGGAGCCGCGAAGATCATGACGAACTGGGCACAGGGCTCCTCCCAAGAAGAGATCAAGGCATCTATGAGGTCGCGAAGCCAAGATTGGGGGGCCTCCGTGAGGGCCAGGGGAGCCAATTTTCCATGGGCTTATCGTCGCCACCAGCCGCTCGGATGGCCTGTGCATATAGCCAAAGGAATTGCTCGGGGTCTGCAATGTCTTCGTACCGCGGGGGCAGTGCTGGCCTGAACCTCGCGGGCCACACCACCCGGTGCAGGCCGGGTTGAAGGCCGGGCAGCTCACGTCGCTCCTGTAGGCCTCAGGCGGCCATGCGTGCAGGGCGTCAGCTGCCATGGGGACGACAAAATGGGGGCAAAGCATGGCTGGTGAAGAGGCGAAGCTTCGACACACCCTTAAGTGACATGCCAAATGTCAGATTCAGGGCTCCACACAGCCAAGAAAGTGTCTCGAGTAGTGTCCGTGGAGTTGATCTCCCTGGGGTTCTCTACCTTCTATGGTGGTGGCTAGCCTATACTCATAGTGGCCTTGGTCCTCTTCCCTCAAAACTTAGGCGGAAAGGGATCCCATAGCGGCCAGTTTGAAAGGTGATAAGAAGTACATCTAATCCTGACGAAAGGTAGTTTTCGCCTGCAAAGCTTCTGGTCGTGACACAAGGGTGGGCTCGGCGATGACATCCGTCCTGCAGAGCTCGTGGTCTTGGTCTCATTGCACCAGAATGGAAACCTTAGGGAGATTCGTTGGGAACCCGCGTCTGTCCTTTCCTCTTTAGCACCAAAGAGGCTGGTGCCCGCCCGGCCTTGGTCGTCATGGCTCACGTCATCACAGCCTCGTGAGGTTGGGTACCTGCATAGAAATTTCCACTCCTGGGATGGAAGGATCGGGGAGCTGCTCCCTCAGGAGGTCCTGGTGTCGTCCTTCTCTCGAGGCTGGTGCCCATGTGAGGGTCTTGACTTGGGGGGCCTGCAGTTGGGCCGTATTAGGCCATCGAAGGAGCCGTGCTACGGGCCGTAGGCAGGCATGTCAGGGTACCCCCAACCCCAGAACGCCGACAGAGACCACCTAGTTGTGATGGCCTCCAGACTTAGTCCTTTCAGTAGGACATTTGCTGTGAAAAAATCACGACAGTTGGTGCCCACCATGGGGACTACACACGATTGTGTTGAGTTCTTGGAGGGTGCTCACCCAGGGATCAAGGGATACGTGATCGACCAGATGACGAAGAGTCGCTGAGGGAAGCTCTACATAGACGAGTCAAGCTGGGGACCTGAGGCTGGCTCGATCAAGTACGGGTATCTGGTCCCATTTGGTAAGGTCCATGTCTTCGTCGGCGTAATTGGCGAATCTGGCCCCGAGCCGGACATCTGCTCTGACGCCGTCGAGCTGGCTCATCGCACCAGACCCGACCGGGCTCAAGCCGGTCGTACTCACGCCTTCATCAGCTTCATCAATGGGATTGACCCATCAAGCAGTTCCACATCCGACGGCGACACATTGGTTGACTAGGATAATGAATCCTTGATGGGATATGCCGAGTCGATTCTTCTGCTCTTCGATCCCAGGCTGGGGGGGCTACTTCGATGACAAGATCTATCCAGAGGTTTTTCAGTCCTCAACTGTCTATATGGCAGGCAACGAGAACATCGTCGGGACCGTGGTGGCTCAGAATTCCATGGTGGCTAGTGTAGTAACAGGGATTGGAACCTCAGCGTCGGCTCCCAACGCGTCCGGCTCTAGCTGAACGCTGGCTAAAGCCCTTGCAAAACTGATGACCGCCTTAGACACACTCTTAGTGGCTCCAGTTACCACAGAGAACCAGCCTGAGCATAACAACAAGGTGGCAAAACTTCATGAGCAGATGGCCAAGATCTAGGAGGACATCAACACAGAAAGCACTCTCATGGCTGAGATGCAAGATCACATCCTTAGGGAAACCGAGCACTTATAGGCGGAGGCGTTACACGTTACTTTCCGTTGGCATGAGTTGGATGCGGTACACCAGAGGAGGCATCAAAGTCGGCTGCCACCTAGTTTCGAAGGTACACTACTGTTTGACACGCTGTGAGATGCGTCCATCTCCCAGGGGCAGGAACTGGTACACTAAATGGAGCACTTATAATTCCCCAATTGACATAGGTTGTGCCTCCAACACAGCTCAACTATAGCTGCCGCCGGCTCAACAGTACCAGTCGGCTCAGCCGCATGTGCCGTGATGACCCACAAGTTTAGGGCATCAATCGTAGTCCTTTCGATAATTAAGAGTGTCAAACCTAATGGGGAGCAAAACGAAATGACACGACTTTCAGCAAGGTATTTTCTGCAATTACTGAAATTATCGGTAACAGATAGTTTGATAGCAGAATAGTTCGTAACAAGTGACAAGAAGAAATAGTAGCAAAGGTCCAGCAAGGTAGCCCAATTCTTTTTATAGTGAAGGACATGCCAATTTTTTTTCTTATAGCAAGCAAAGTGTTCTTGAGGACACATGGGCATTCATCTAGTTACTTCCATTATGTTTGTTTGATTCACATTCACTACTTTGATAATTTAATATGTGGGTGGACCGGTGCTTGGGTGCTGTTCTTACTTGAACAAGCCTCCCACTTATGATTACCACCTCTCACAAGCATCCGCAACTATGAAAGAAGAATTAAGATAAATCTAACCATTGCATGAAACGTATGGATCCAAATCAGCCCCTTACGGAATAACGCATAAACTAGGGTTTAAGCTTATGTCACTCCAGCAGCCCATCATCTAATTACTACTCCACAATGCCTTGCCTTAGGCCCAAGTATGATGAAGTGTCATCTATTCGTTGTTCAGACAACACTACTAAAGGAATCACAACATACATATCATTAAGATATCGAATGAATACCAAATTCACATGATTACTTAGAACCGGACTTCTCCGATGTCCTCAAGAACGAAAGTAACTACTCACAAGTCATATTCATGTTCAAGATCAGAGGGGTATTGAATATCATTAAGGATCTACACATATAATCTTCCACCAAATAAACCAACTAGCATCAACTACAAGATGTAATCAATAGTACTAGCAACCCACAGGTACCAATCTGAGGTTTTGAGACAAAGATTGAATACAAGAGATGAACTAGGGTTTGCGATAAGATGGTGCTAGTGAACATTTTGATGAATATTGGTTGTCCCATGATGAGAGGATCATTAGTGATGGTGATGGCTTTGATCAAAAGTGCTCCTGCATAGCTTCGTCCTCGGGATGGCGGCACTTCATCCCAAAACCTTCCTTCTAATTTTTTCTAGGTCAAATGGCACCTTATAGAAGGAGACGGGCTTCGAAGGCCTGCCAGGGACCCCACAAATCCGGGGGGCGTGCCCTGGTGGGTAGAGCGCGCCCCCAGGCTTGTGGCTGCCTGGTGGGAGCCATGCTAATAATTCTTTCGCCAATAATTTGTATATATTCCAAAATAATTCTACGTCAATTTTTAGGTCATTTGGAGTTGTGCAAAAAGGTGTCCCCGATATAGCCCTTGAAGTCCAGAATTCCAGCTATCGGCAATCTCCCTCTTCATGTGAAACTTGCAAAATAAGAGAGAAAAGGCATAAGAAATATATCATAAAGTGAAATAATAGTCCATATTGCAATAAATATCAATAGGAAAACATGATGCAAAATGGACGTATCAACTCCCCCAAGGCGAGACATCGCTTGTCCTCAAGTGAAAGCCAATATTGATATTCATGACCACATGTTTAGAGAGAGAGAAGTGTCGATAAAAACAAAATACAAACATGAAAACATCATGGTCATTATCATAACAATTATATATCATCATAAAATTTCTCATGCTAGAGTAACAATGCATTCACAAGCTAAAGTATGAAACATAAACTGTATTGGAAACTAACAAACTATGGTTTCAGTCATTGAAACAATCACAATCCATCATATTTTCAAAAAGAGTCTATGTAATAGCATTCTTTAGCAAGTTCACATATTCAACTATCATTTAGTCTCTATGATTGCTGACACTCAAGGCATATTTATAGAGCAAAAGTTTCAGTCAGACACAGTCTACTATGATAACACCCTTAAGACCCTTATTCTACACATCCTTCACCTTATTCTACTAACACCCGACCAGACGCCCACCCAACAACAACAACAACAAAGCCTTTAGTCCCAAACAAGTTGGGGTAGGCTAGAGGTGAAACCCATAAGATCTCGCAACCAACTCATGGCTCTGGCACATGGATAGCAAGCTTCCACGCACCCCTGTCCATAGCTAGCTCTTTGTCGATACTCCAATCCTTCAGGTCTCTCTTAACGGACTCCTCCCATGTCAAAATCGGTCGACCCGCCCTCTCTTGACATTCTCCGCACGCTTTAGCCGTCCGCTATGCACTGGAGCTTCTGGAGGCCTGCGCTGAATATGCCCAAACCATCTCAAACGATGTTGGACAAGCTTCTCCTCAATTGGTGCTACCCCAACTCTATCTCGTATATCATCATTCCGGACTCGATCCTTCCTCGTGTGGCCACACATCCATCTCAACATACGCATCTCCGCCACACCTAACTGCTGAACATGTCGCCTTTTAGTCGGCCAACACTCCGCGCCATACAACATTGCGGGTCGAACCGCCGTCCTGTAGAACTTGCCTTTTAGCTTTTGTGGCACTCTCTTGTCACAGAGAATGCCAGAAGCTTGGCGCCACTTCATCCATCCGGCTTTGATTCGATGGTTCACATCTTCATCAATACCCCCATCCTCCTCCAACATTGACCCCAAATACCGAAAGGTGTCCTTCCGAGGTACCACCTGGCCATCAAGGCTAACCTCCTCCTCCTCACAGCTAGTAGTACTGAAACCGCACATCATGTACTCGGTTTTAGTTCTACTAAGCCTAAACCCTTTCGATTCCAAGGTTTGTCTCCATAACTCTAACTTCCTATTTACCCCCGCCCGACTATCGTCAACTAGAACCACATCATCCGCAAAGAGCATACACCATGGGATATCTCCTTTATACCCCTTGTGACCTCATCCATCACCAATGCAAAAAGATAAGGGCTCAAAGCTGACCCCTGATGCAGTCCTATCTTAATCGAGAAGTCATCGGTGTCGACATCACTTGTTCGAACACTTGTCACAACATTATTGTACATGTCCTTGATGAGGGTAATGTACTTTGCTGGGACTTTGTGTTTCTCCAAGGCCCACCACATGACATTCCGCGGTATCTTATCATAGGCCTTCTCCAAGTCAATGAACACCATATGCAAGTCCTTCTTATGCTCCCTATATCTCTCCATAAGTTGTCGTACCAAGAAAATGGCTTCCATGGTCGACCTCCCAGGCATGAAACCAAACTGATTTTTGGTCACGCTTGTCATTCTTCTTAAGCGGTGCTCAATGACTCTCTCCCATAGCTTCATTGTATGGCTCATCATCTTAATTCCACGGTAATTAGTACAACTCTGAACATCCCCCTTGTTCTTGAAGATTGGTACTAATATACTCCGTCTCCATTCTTCTGGCATCTTGTTTGCCCGAAAAATGAGGTTGAAAAGCTTGGTTAGCCATACTATCGCTATGTCCCCGAGACCTTTCCACACCTCAATGGGGATACAATCAGGGCCCATCGCCTTGCCTCCTTTCATCCTTTTTAAAGCCTCCTTCACCTCAGACTCCTGGATGCGCCGCACAAAACGCATGCTGGTCTCATCAAAGGAGACATTCAGTTCAATGGTAAAACTCTCATTCTCCCCATTGAACAGCTTGTCGAAGTACTCCCGCCATCTATGCTTAATCTCTTCGTCCTTCACCAAGAGTTGGCCTGCTCCGTCCTTGATGCATTTGACTTGGCCAATATCCCTCGTCTTCCTCTCCCGGATCTTAGCCATCTTATAGATGCCCCTTTCACCTTCCTTCGTGCCTAACCGTTGGTAGAGGTCCTCATATGCCCGATCCCTTGCTTCACCAACAGCTCGCTTTGCGGCCTTCTTCGCCATCTTGTACTTCTCTATGTTGTCTGCACTCCTATCCAGGTATAGGCGTCCGAAGCAATCTTTCTTCTCTTTAAGCGCCTTCTGGACATCATCATTCCACCACCAGGTATCCTTATCTTCGCTTCTCCTTCCCCTGGACACTCCAAACTCCTCCGAGGCCACCTTATGAATGCAAGTCGCCATCTTCATCCACACATTGTCCGCATCCCCTCCTTCCTCCCAAGGGCCCTCCTTAAATACCCTCTCCTTGAACACCTGAGCTACCTCCCCCTTGAGCTTCCACCACTTCGTTCTAGCGACCTTGGCACGCTTATCCCGCTGGACACGAATTCGAAAGCGGAAGTCAGCAACCACCAGCTTATGCTGGGGTACAACACTCTCCCCAGGTATCACCTTACAGTCTAGGCACGCACGCCTATCTTCTCTTCTCGAGAGGATGAAATCAATCTGGCTAGAGTGTTGGCCACTACTAAAAGTCACCAGATGTGATTCTCTCTTTCTAAAGAGGGTGTTAGCTACAATCATGTTGTAGGCTAGAGCAAAGCTTAAGACATCTTCTCCTTCTTGATTCCTGATGCCATAGCCAAAGCCCCCATGCGCCCCTTCAAAACCTGTGTTAGATGTACCCACGTGGCCATTGAGGTCTCCTCCTATGAAGAGCTTCTCACCAATCGGTACACTCCTAACCATGTCTTCCAAGCCTTCCTAGAACTCCCTCTTGGTGTTCTCATTGTGGCCTACTTGCGGGGCATATGCACTGATAACATTGAGAACCAAGTCCTCAGCTACCAGCTTGACCAGGATAATCCGGTCCCCACGTCTCCTGACGTCTACCACTCCATACTTGAGGCTCTTGTTGATCAAGATGCCTACGCCATTTCTGTTTGCAGCCGTCCCCGTGTACCACAGCTTGAAGCCGGTATCCTCCACCTCCTTCGCCTTCTGTCCTCTCCATTTGGTTTCTTGGACGCAAAGGATATCAACACCTCTCCTCACTGCTGCATCAATGAGGAGAGGTGTTGATATCCTCTGCATCAATGACCAGACGCCCACCCACGAAGAAAAAAACCCAACCCCCACCTTATCCTGAAACCAGCCCACTCCTCTCTCTCCCAGTGCTCCCCACGACCTCCTCCCATGACCTCCTCCTGCCAGCCTGCCGCCGCCCTACCTCCCGCCCCACCTTCAACCCGCACCTTCGCACGGCCGCCCCGCCTCCCGCTGCGCGTCGCCGCCCCGCCTCCCTTCCTCGCCGCCGCACCGCCACCCCACCACATCCCACCGCGCCGCCACCCAAAACCACTGCTGCGCCGCCCCTCCCTAGGTCGCCGCCGCCCAGATGACCTCCTTTAGCGCCGCGATGCCCGGATCCACAGTGCCCCACCCCGGTGACCTCCTTCTGCACTGTGTCGGCCGGATCCAGAGCCCCCCGGTGACCTTCTTTTGCACCGCCGCTGCCGGATCCATTCGATCTCTAGCTGTGCCGCCGCAGGCCCAACGCCTCCTACGCCGCTAACCACCAACTGGCGGGTGTTGCTCCCCGGATCCGCCCCCACCTCTCCTGCCTTTGTCGATCTATATGGAGGGGTTGATGGCCACGCGCTGCGATAACCTCCGTCAAGGAAAGCGAGCCTCCCTTCCCCACCCCCAAGGCATCAACCGGCTCCATGCGACTCACCCTCCCCTCTTCTCTCTGCCTCGGTCACACATGAAGGGGTGATGGGCGGCGCGGCTCGGCAGGCTCACTGGCTGGCTCTGCCCGTGGGCATGCAGTTCTGCCCAGACGGGCGTGCATCTCAACCAACGGGGCCTTGCAGTTTGGCCCCACGGCACTGACGGCTTCCGGAGAACTCTCGCTTGGACGGTGGCGAGATGTGCAGTTCAATCGCCCGGGCGAGCGGTTCGGCGGCCATCCTGCGCATGGCCTCCCCCCACCCACCGCGCGCAACTACTCCCCTTCGTAGGCCCAGGCGCGCCGCCGCGCCCGTTTGACTTCTGTGCGCCTTCCTTCACAACATGCAGCGGCCGCCGGCAAGCGGTGTCGCCATGGCTCTCGCTCGCGTTTTCTCCCTCATTGAAGTTCATTTGAATTTTTTTTGAATCTCGCTCGATTTTGTTCTGCAGTTCACCGTGAGATCCATGGCGCTGGCCACGCCGCGCCTTCTCCTACTCCTCCATCCAAGGCGAGGACGGGCTCTGTCGCGCCAGGAAATAGGGGCTAATTCCCCAACAACAAAAGCTGTAGTGCGTACGACTGATAGTTTGGATGGCTTTTTTTGTAAAAAAATAAGTGCAATGCGGTTCAGTTAACTCATTTTTGCGGGAGAAGACGAAGATAAAGTGCACTGCACATGTTTGTTAAGCCTAATAACAAGTTGAATTGCACATCTAGGTTCTAGAAAAAAGGTGCAGTGCACTGGTCTCACCCCGTAGTCCATTGTTTTTCACTTTCGAGGTTCACTGCTCATGTTCGGGGCAGCTCGCTATATTTTTGTTTTGTTTTGGGGTGTTCATACAGAAAGGCGAGATTTGGTTTGTAATTATTTAAAGAAACCTCATGTAATTCATTGCATGAAGACTTGTGGTTTGCTATGTAAAAATAAAAGGAAAACAAACAATGCAGTACACTAGCCTCGAGGGTGCGGTCCGAATGCATTTGTAAAAAGAAAGTAAAGAAGTAAAAAAACTAATGCAGTTCTCTTGCCTCATCACGTAATTTAAAAAACATGAGAAAAATCTTGTATTAGAAGTTCACTCATGGGTTCATTTTCGGCGGTGTGGCTGTTCATTTTCGGTAGTGTGGCGGTTCACTTATGCCCAACAAAAAAAATCATGAAGTTCGCTTGACTATTTGATGGAGTGCGATTTTTAGTCTAAAAAAGTGTGGTTTGCTACCTCGTTTGGGAAAATTTACGTCACACAAAAAATGATGCAGTGCACTTGTCCGTCTGATGAAGTGCGGGTTTTAGTCTATAGAAGTGCGGTTTGCTATATCGTTTGGGAAATTTACGTCTCACAAAAAATAAATCATGCAGTGCACTTGTCGGTCTGATGAAGTGCGGTGTCGTGGCCCGTTTACGGTAGTCTCGAGGTTCCATTTTCATACTATTGCGGTTCACCAACGCTCGACATGAAGTGCACTCCACCTCATTTGGAAAAATTTACGTCACACAAAAAAGAAATCATGCAGTGTACTTGTTCGTCTGATGAAGTGTGGTTGTTAGTCCGAAGCAGTGCGGTTTTCTGTCTGATGCAGTACATACAACGATTTTGGTGTCGCGAAAAAACAATGTCCGCATTTCATTAAAATCAAAATTGCACCCTAAACCGTAAGAAATCGGAGAGAGTGTTCTACACGAAAAAGTTGTGCCTCATTGATATCTTTCCAACGGCATATAATTTGAATCATTTCGACCAGCGATTTGTAAAAATTTCACGAAAAATGACCACTGCCTCTCATTGTCAACTGCACGACTTTCAAAATTAACTAAAAACTGTAAGGAATCTCAAAAACATTTCAACATTTGAAAATTGCGCCTCTTCCATAGCTTTCCAACGGCGTATCATACGCCTCATTTTGACAAACGGTTAGAAAACTGGAGTGAAAACAATACCGAAAATTTCAAAAAATTTGAAAAACAGGATTCCGCAATTTAGTAAATATGAAACTGTTCTTAAACCGTAACAAATTAGAGAAAATAATAGATATGAAAAAGATGCGCCTCGACGATATCTTTCCAACAGCGTATCATTTGCTTTATTCTGATGACCAGTTTAGAAAAAATCACGAAAATACGCTCGCTGCCACTCGTCTTGGGCCACACCATTTTCGAAACTGCTCTTAAACCACGAGGAATCTCGAAAAGTGTTCAACATGGCGAAGGAGCGCCTAATCCACAGCTTTTCAAGGTATATTACACGCCTCGTTCTGATAAACAGTTAAAAACTAGAGCGAAAACAGTACAAAAAAACAACGCGTGTAGTTTTTTCCGACGAGAAGTTCACTTGTGTGAGTACTGCAGCACACTTGGTTCAAAGAATGACGCGCACTTGCATTGAGCGTGCAGTGCGAAAGTGTTATCAGAATAGTTATTCTACTAATATTAGCAGAATAGACCGGTATATATATATATATATTATATATATATAGAACAGCACTATTCTAATCCTGGGATTAGAATAACTATTTGGATCACAATATCCCTTATATAAGGAGCGATAGGATGTTACTGAGCTCCCAACAAGCCCACCCCGATCGGCACAAAAGAAAGAACAAAAGAAAAATCCCACCCCACCCGCTCCCCACGATCTCTTCCCCTAATCTCGATCCCACATCTGCCCCCGCGCCGTCGCCGGTCCTGATCTGCAATCGTGTCGCTGCCAGGCCCGACGCCCAACCGTGTCGCGGCAGAGGCCCGATCACCCATCGCGCCTCCATGCCCGACCTCCCTACGCCGCCGCTCCTCGCTACCCCTAGCTCTCTGCGCCGCCGCCCCCGCTACCCCTAGATCTCCGTGCCGCCGCCCTGGCCCTACCTCGGTCGGCGCCGCCGCCGCCCCGACCTCTGGCGCCGCTTCCGCCCCAACATCCGGCGCCATCTCTCCCCCGTCCCAACCTCCGGCGTCCCCTTGCCCGCCCCAAACTCCCTGCGCCACCACCCTTGGCCCAACCTATGGCCTCGCCACCGCCCCTAACTCCAGCGCCATCTATCACACCCAATTTCCAGCGCCCCAACTCCCGGTGCAAGGGTGCCCAGTCCAGCCCTTTAGCGTCAGGAAGGTTGATTCCATCAGCTGAAGAAGTTCAAACCGGGCGAGTGCAAAACAGTGTACGAGCAGTCTGTGCGGGCATCTATCACCCTGCTGTTCTTTTTTTCATCCTGGTGCCATCGGTCCATCTACATTGAGGCCATCCTGACGCAGCAGTTTTGTTCGAGGCTGGCTACCTCCTCAGCCTCGATATCTCCGTAGCAGGTCGTACTATGAAGAAGTATCAGGCCAGACTGAAGAAAAATAGCAGGTTGAGAGATTCGCCCTCATCCAGAGGGGATGCAGGCCACCTCCAAATGGAGCAAGGTCCTCCTCACCTTGCACAGCCATCTCAATGCCGCATCAGATTCTATCAAGCTACAGGTTCAGAGTTCTCACTTCTCTGAACAAATTCAGATTTCTGCAGCTACATACGCGACACCGACATGACCTGCCGCACACCTGCGGTTGTGTCTAGCAATGTCTCGATCAGTCATGCTCGCTAGCGCGCGGAGGTGCTACTGCCTGTTAGTGCTATAAGCACACAACATAAGGCTATGGGAAAATTAGAAAACAACAAAGCTTCCCTATTCTTTTTCCACGTCAGACCTTCCCTGGCTCCTCTCTCTGACCTTCCGCCGAGCCTTTCCGGCAGCCACGCTTCGGCTTACATGACACCTGCAGTACTAATGCGCGATTTATTTGGTTTAAAAAATTGTTTTTGCGAAAGTCAAGATGTTGTGTTGCAGAAGGTCAAGTGTGTATTGTATAGGCATGTGTGTGTTTTTTTAAATGCATACCTTCATTGCAAAACAGTATGTTCATTCTTTGATGTGAGGACGTTTCCCCATGGAAAAGGATTGCAAAGAGAAATTTCTGTTTCCTTTATAGTGTTGTGTTTTTATTAGAATGATTTGTTGCTGTCAATTTGGCCTACTGCTTGAGGCTAGTGAATGGTCTCCCCCACAAGCATGCTGCTCATGCTTCATTTACAGAGTATCCAGCAACAGCAAGAAATCTCGTTGGAACCTTTTTATTCGGATCAAACTCCTGTTGTTTTCTGCTATGGATTTCATAGTACAGTGAAGAGGAAAGCAAAGTTACAAAGACACAGAATGAGAGCCCATAGCAATAGTGATGAGAGTATAAGATTGGAACGTGTGGGGGAGAAAGCACCACATTTTCAATTAAAGAATTGACCACTAGTTTTTTTCAACTAGGTGTCCTTTTTCTACGTTGTAAACAAATGGTATTTTTCTGTAAACTACAAATGTACAAAAATTCAGTTGTGATTTAACTATGTGTGATGCTCTTTTTAGAGAAAAGAAATTATGTAAGTCCATATATTGATCCCGAGAGAGTTCAAACTACGTGTGTGTGTGTGTGTGAATACTTCGACATCCACCATTTGTTTATTGAAATTCCACAGAAGAAACTGGACGTAATTTATCATTTTTAAAAAAATAAATATAAGCCGGGGCACTACTTTCTCATATGCGAATGAGATTTTGTATAAAAAAGGAAAGAAATTGATCTATTGTACAACTGTGTATTTTTCTATTTTATTTATTTATTTTCTGAAGGTCAAGAATTGTGTTCGAGAAGGTCAAGTTTGAGGGTCAAGTTAAAATATTATTCTCTCGTAGGTACATGTCTTCACAAGATGTACCACTATTTTTCTCTCTATCAAAAAGTGTCTTTTCAGCATACAACAGATCCAAAAGCCCCAAGAAAATCATGGCAAAAAATATAGAAAGTCCAGAGAGGTTGGGGACAAGGGTTCAAAGAGGATTTTTGTAGTGAATATTTTTTTATTCCTACGTGATGTACCTTGTTGTTTTTGGATGATGAGCATTTCTGTAGTCATATAAAAGATAATACAAAGAAATCGATCTATTTTTGTGCTTGTACAACCGTGTATTTTTCTATTTATTTATTTTCCTAAGGCCAAGAAATTGTGTTTGAGAAGGTCAAGTTTGAGGTAGTTCATGAATTGTTTGTTCAAAACAAAATGTATGTAACTACGTCTCCCATCAAGAAAAAGGCCAAGGTATATTATTAAAAGTTAAAGCAACTATGATTATTGTTCTAGAAATACATCAAAGATATACAAAGTAAAAAAGCAATTGTGAGCCATGTTAAATTGTTGTTTCTTATTTTAGTTAAAAGAAAAAGATAGCTCAAAGCACTAAAATTAAATAAAAACACCCACATTGTTGTAGTTCTATTTCGTCATGTGTGAGAGTCCAAAATGAATAGTTCTTGAAAAGTGCATGTCCACAAGTGAGTTAAAAATGCCCACAGAATTTTCATATACGATATTTGCAAAAAGGTCAAAATATAAATTGTAAAAATAAAGTTTGTACATGAATAATATCATATGGTCTCATGTAAAAAATTATCAAACACAAAAACGGTTAGATGTGTGTGAAAAAAATGTTTAGTTTTTATTTTCCCCAGTCATAACAGAAAAGAAAACTCAGAAGTTCAACTTTAAGAAAATGAGTAGTTCAAACTTTACTTATTCTCCAAAACCAAGAAGTCCAAATTTGAAAATGGAGTGGTATGATGTTTATAAAAACTCAGATTTTACTCTTTACAAAAATCCTTCGAAATGTTCCATGATTAAAGTGGGTTGATCTTTATTACAAGACTAGATTCTTTTTTCTACTACCAAGAAATAAAACCAAGAAGTCCAAATTAAAAATATGGAGAAGTTCGATGATTATAAAAACTATGGTTTTCCTCGTTATTTAAGAATGGAAACAAGAAGTTCAAAATAAAGTAAAGCAATAGTTCGATGTAAAAAAATGGAAAATCTGAATTTGTTGATGGGAAGAACATAAGAAGTTCAGACAAAAAGAAACACAATTGTACACAAATAAGAGGGCACTTTGAAATGGATACTTCATCGTTTCTAATAAAAATAATAAGAAGTTCAAATTTCAAACATAGAGCAGTTCAAAAAATCGTAAAAAAAGGGATTATCACCATTTAAAAAAAACTCTAGAAGTTCAAATTTAAATAACGGAACTATTCAATATTTATTACAAAACTAGGATTTTGCAGTCATTGAAAGAATAAACCAATAAGTCCAAATTAAAAAAATAGAGAAGTTCAATATTTATAAAAAAACTCAGATTTTCCTTGTTACTAAAGAATAAAAATGACGAAGTTCAAATTAAAAAAGAGGAGTAATTCGATGTATACGGGAAACTCAAATTATTATCGTTTCTATGACAAATAAAACTATGAAGTTCAATTTTAAAAAAGGATGTTTGATGCTTATTTAAAAACATATTTCCTTTCTAAGAATATGACTAAGAAGTTGAAATTAAAATAACAGAGTAGTTCGAAGTATATAAATAAACTCAGATTTGTTACGACAGGTTCACGTGCACTTCCGTGCATGGTTCAAAATTTATATTGTGGGACGTCCGACCTCCAATTACATGTTTTAAAATGGCAAAAAATGATGTTCGACCTTCAATTGCGTGTAATTTGACGTATACCCAAAAATGTGATAGAAGTTCATAGTGAAAACAACGATAAGTTCAAGTACTGCAATGAATGGATTTCCGGTGAGGATAAAAGTATAGAAAAATAAAAGCTTAAAAGGTTTGTTGAAAGAAGTTCAAGTGCTCTTTCCAGGGAAGTTAAAAAATTCTTGCGAGAGAGTTTCACCTTGTATTTCCATGTTCGATTTTTTCCGTATAAAAACTGAATACAATTATTTACTCAAAAATATAAAAAGGTGAAGTTCAAATTGAAATAATAAAGAAGTTTGGAGTTTATTAAAACCTAGGATTTACCTGTTCAAAAAGTAAAAACACAACGCCTTTTTTTGCACTTTTAAAAACAACCCATAAATGAAAAAATGGTTGCTAGAAGTTCAAGTGCTCGGAGAGGAAAAGTCCAAAAATTCTTGTGAGAGAGGTTCACCGCGTATTTAGATGTCCAAAATACATAAAAAAGATGTTGTTTGTTGTGTCTTAAAATAATTCACTCAAATCAGAGGGAAGTTCAAAGTGATAACATCCAGAAGTTCACGTACTGCATGGTGTGTGTTTCATATATGAAAAATACAATAAAGTGAAACAGAGAGAAGTTCAAACAGACATACCCCAGAAGTTCAACTACTTCACGAGTGCAAAAAATAGCACGTCAAAAATAGAATGAGGTTTAAACGGGCATGCCCGAGAAGTTCAACTACTTCACGCAGTGCCTTTCCATTCGCAATGAAGGCAGAAATCATGATCTCGTCATTTCTCTAATTTACTTCAAAACGACATGAATATCATTTGTGTAAGTTCAAGTCCTCGGTCGGAGAAAGTTAAAAAAATATTGCGAGAGAGGTTTGTACAAAAATAATATCATTTGTGTAACACTGACGAAAATGGATGGGAAAATTACAAACAAAAATATGTCACGGAAGTCCCACATGAAAACAACACGAAGTTCAACTACTACACTGAATGAATTTCACAAAAAAAACTTTTAAAACCGTCGCGAGTATGAAGAAATGATCAACACGGAAAAGTTGCGTGTTTATAGCAGCTTTCCATCGGTATATCACTTGCTTAATTCCGGTGAGTGAATGAAGAGCTACAAGAAAAAAAAAGCACGTGAAAAACAGAGTGAAGTTCAGGCAGAACTGCCACAGAAGTTCAAGTACTTCACGCAATGCATTTTCGACGAATCTGTTTCGCGATAAAGGCAGAACGAGTGATCTCGCCATTTCTGAAATTACTTGAAAATGGTTGGGATTCAAAGAAAACCATCAACATGAAAAAGTTTCACATTTTTCGTAGCTTTTCAACAGTATAATATTTGCCCCGTTCTGATGAAGTTTGTAGAAATTACAGCGAAAATATGTTTTTATCCATTTTCAGAATCAACGTAAAACCGTAATGAATTTGGAGAAACAATATATATCAGAAAGTTTTGCATTTGTTCAGGCTATCCAACGCCATATCATTTGCTACATTCGGAAGTGTGATTAAAAAAATAGATCGAAAATAAAAACTTGATAGAACTTGTACTGTTTTCTAAATTAGTCTTAAACCATTAAAAATTAGTAAAAACTTTCAACATGTGAGAAAGTGGATTTTCATAAGCTTTCCAACTCCATATCATTTGTCTCAATTGGATTAGGCGTTTAGACATGGCATCAAAAATACGAACTTGGTTGTTCAGTTTGCGAACTTTTACAATTTTTCACATTACTCTTTAACCATAGGGAATTAGAAAAAACTTTCAGCATGTGGAAGGAGCGGTTCTACCGCAGCTTTCCAACGCCATATTATTTGCCTCATTCCGATAAATAGTTTAAAAATGCGATCGAAAATACGATTCATGTTTTTTGTATGAAGAAAAACGGTTTTCAAAACTGCTCTTAAATGACTTACATTGTGCCAAAATTTTAAGTTGGGTCATGATACTGGTGTCCATAGCTTTTCAACGGTATATCGCAAGCCCCATTTGGACAATGTTGATGGAAGTTCAACCTAGCACTAGGGGAAGTTCAGGTCGAACAAATTAGGCAGTAAAATTGCAAAAAACGCAATTTCTGTTGGGATCTACGGTAGGGTGCGTCGACTGCAAATTAAAATTTCCTACACGCAGAACAACCAAGAACATGCTACGGGAGATGGATCACAGTTCGTTACCACTAGAGGCGCAGTGCCGTGCAGCGAAAGTAGAGTTGAGGCAGCGCGTTCCCGGAGTTGCCTCACGTTCCCTGAGTCGTCTCCTCCTTGCCGGTCTCCCATGTAGCCGATCGGATCCCGCAAACAGGTTCGCCGGAGCGACGCAAGTGCACCGCCTCTAAAGGTATCCGCGCGTGCAGGAGGAACATCGTGCGGCAGACTGCTAGGTTCGATCACACAACCGGTGGCACGTGGACTAGTTGCAACACATGCAAAGTCCTAACGACGGCGCCGAAGCAATCAACCACATAAGTGCGCCGCACCTCCACCTTATATAGGCATCCATCGTGGGCTCAACACTTGGGCCTCGCACTAAAGCCCACAAGTCTACTCGGCCACAATCCGAATACAGCTCGGATCACATCCGACCAGTGTCTTCGGATCCGACCTCGTAGGTTCCTTCCCTTAAGCGCGTGACCCCTTAGGTTCAAGTCAGCTTGGTCGCAGTTCGGATCACCTCTGACCTGCACGGTTGGTAGCGGCCTCTAGCAAAGCGTGCCTACCACCAAGCAGACTATGAAGCTGGTTAGGCGAACCTGTACAACATGTCACACTTCTGTTCCCTTTGCCACACGATATATGTTGTCGGGCTCAAGGCGAGATTGTCATCCTTGTGCTAGCCCGACCTCTTTCTTGTTCCAGTGATACCGACCACAAACCGGATTATCTCATAATCCCTGTCGCATGGCCATGCTTATCCTGGTCGGATCACACGAGGGGCCCAGAGTATATCTCTCCTGATCGGAGGGGGAAATCCCATCTTGCTCGACCATGTCTCGTAGCATGGGACTGGAAAAACCTGAAACCTACCTTTGTAACTACCCAGTCACGGAGTAGCGTTTGGTCGGCCCAAAGCAAGTCGGTCACCATCCCGAGTACATGCGCCAGCTTAGGTCTTAGGACATAGAACGTATGTTGTACTAGAAACTCACAGATTTCGTATCACTGCGTCTCATAGTTGGGTCTGTCCGACTCGGACCTTATCTCGACTCGGACCCGACTATGTCGAATCCGACCAGACCTTTCCAAGTCCATATTATCCAGTTAGTGAGACCAAGCCATCGACCGTGTCATATGCTAGTCTAGTCGGTCGCGCGCCCAAATAGCCCTTTCGATTAGGGACCTTTTGTACAGTCATCATACAATGCATAGTCCCACAAACAAGTCATGTACTTGCTGATACACATCATTGATAATGTCCAAGGATTATCTTTATTCATAAACACATAGGAAATATCTTCATACATGATTGCCTCTAGGGCATATCTCCAACAATTTCATGACGACCCGAGAGCAAAATCCGCCAGCGAGCGAGATTTCTATTTATAACCAGTATTTAGTTGCTAAAAAACATTTCTAGATTACACTAACATCATATAGAACACTACTAACAAGAATAATTCGGCGGGGAAGCCACGGTTGCAAAGATAGCCCGAAGGTCGGCTTCGTACAAAGGGAAGTTCAGGCGCATGTACAAACAAAAATACGTCACAGAAGTTCAACGTGAAAACATCATGAAGTTCAACTACTATGCTGAATGAATTTCAGATGAAAAACTTTTAAAATTGTTGCGAGTATTACAAATGATCAACATGGGAAAATTGTGTGTTTACAGCAGCTTTCCATCGGTATATCACTTGCTCAATTCCGGTGAGTGGATGGAGAGCTTGGAGCAGTGGATAGAGATATACGAGCAAAAAAAAGCACGTGAAAAACATAGTGAAGTTCAAGTACACATACTGAGAAGTTCGGGTTCTTCACGCGGTGCATTTTTGAAGAATCAGTTTCGCGATAAAGGCAGAACGAATGATTTCTCCATTTTCTCAATTACTTGAAAACGGCTAGGAATCAGAGAAAACCATCAACATGAAAAAGTTTCACATTTTCCGTAGCTTTTCAGCGGTATATTATTGCCCTATTCCGATAAAGTATGTAGAAATTATGCCAAAACTACGTTTTTAACCATTTTCCAATTTGACTTAAAGCTATAAGGAATTAGCAGAAACAATAAATACGAAAAAGTTTTGCATTTGCTCAAGATTTCCAACGCCGTATCATTTGTTGCATTCGGATGTATGGTTAAATAATTAGCTCGAAAATACAAACTCGGTGGAACTTGTACCGTTTTCTGAATTGCTTTTAAACCGTTCCAAATTAGAAAAAACTTTTAACATGAAAAAGTAGCGCATTTTCACAAGCTTTCCAATGTCGTATCATTTGCCTCAAATGGATTAGCTGTTTAGAAATTACATTGAAAATACGAACTCGGCTGTTCGGTTTGGGAAATTTTACGTTTTTTCAAAGTACTCTTTAAGCATAGGGAATTAGAGAAAACTTTCAACATATGGAAGGAGCGGTTTTGCAGCAGCTGCCAATGCCATATTATATGCCTCATTATGATAAACGGTTTAGAAATGCGGTCGAAAATACGATTCATGTTTTTTGTGTGAAGAAAAAATGTTTTTTAAAACTGCTCTTAAATCGCTTACATTTTACCGAAAATTTAAGTTGGGTCGTGATATTGGTGTCCACAGCTTTCCAATGGTATATCACAAGCCCTATTTGGACACTTTTTAGCTGAAGTTCAACCCAGTACTCGGGAAGTTCATGTTGTGATCAGAATATTATTCTGATCCTGTGATCAGAATAGTGTTTATGTTTGTGTGTGTATATATATATGGATCTATCCACCACACGATGATTGCCACTAAAGTGAATATTGGGAGGAATAGGGATAAACATTATTGACTCTTGCATAAAAATGAATACATGAAAGTAAAAGATGGGCCTTTCGTAGAGGGAAGCAGAAGTTGTCATGCGCTTTTTGTTTTTGGATGTGCAAGCTCTTACTGTATACATCACTTCATGTTGCCTCTTGTGGTAGCAGCCTTTATTATGAGGTCCATTGCTTTTATTTATTCACCATCACAAGATCGCACAAAGCTTCTTTTCCCTTGCAATAAAATATCATACTTATTTAGGAGCAATTTTTATTTGTTTTATGCACTGATGAAAACTTACTTGAAGGACCTTATTCAATCCATAGGTAGATATATGTAGCGACCAGAACTCAAACGGTCAAGTCTCTGTGCATCAGTGTCAACCCTGGATCAGTAATGCTGACACGCACATTACTCGAGGAATTATAACTAAGTTTCAATCACAAAATTATTACATCGAGTCCTCATAAAGAGTATGATTACATAAATAAATCATGGTTGAAGGCCATCTAAACTAGATAACTGCGGAAGCTTCAAAGGTAAATGAGTCCATCAACTCCAACGGCAAAGCTGAGTGCAAAAAAACGACATATCGCACCTTATTCATCGCCCGAGTAGTCTATGACATAAGACATTGCAACTCAAAACGGGTCAGCACATGGAATATGCTGGCATAGTTACACTGTAAAGCAATGATAATGCAAGAACTATATCTACATGCAATATTTGGCTGGTGCAGACTGTAAGTTTCATGGTTTTGCATAAATCTAGTTTTCCCTACAACAAACGAATAAAATTATTTAACTACTCCCATGTTCCCATTATTTGAGAAGGTAACCCCAACTCAAATCCCAATTAAAAATATCATCATTAACCCGTCATCATAATTAATTAGAGTAACATGATGAGATCACATAAATAGATTCAACTACTAGATACTTAAGATGTGCATAACCGGGGACACGGGTAACCATGATTAGTTTATACACTCTGCAGAGGTTTGCGCACTTTCCCCCACAAGACTAGACCGCATCCATGATCGTATGATCAAGACATAGCCTTTTTGAAGCATTAACTCTCTACTTCGGGTAGACAGTACCACCTACATCCCTATACATCTGCTAGTCTACCTCTTCAAGAGCTCATGCAACTTACTCAACTATGCCAGAGCCAAGAATGGCTTGTGGATGCACACGGAAGTTTCTAGCATGAATAATCTTATGATCCCTTTGAGCCTGGGTGGCATTCCATAGGATAATCACATGGGTACTCCGGGATTTCGAAAAACAGGTAACACTAGGTTCCCCAGGTGCCTCAACCAATCCACCCAGATGTATATTAAAGTTGCCACCTTAATGTTATCCATGATTAAAATAACTCTCAACTTCCATGTGTGAATCACGATCCAATCGCCGTCTACGAGCATGGCTAAGCAATAATAAGCATAACGTATATTCCCGGGCTGATCAAAAAGTATTAGGTTCCTACCTCATACACTACAACCAAAACCACATGTTCCCAATCCTACTAATGCAAATATTTGAGGGCCAATTCAAATGCATAGTAAAAACTGGGTATAAAATAGTATGATCAAAGTGTAACTTGCCTTGCTGACGATCTGCAAAACTCTAGGGATTCGTAGTAACAAGCTTCACACTCCGGCTAATCTAGCATAGACAAACAATAGCATACATAACCAATCACTCAATCGAAACACGAGAAAAACAAAGAAAAGATCCAAATTGAACACGAAACAAGCAAACGGCTTAAACTAACAAGAGTCAAAACCTAACAGCAATAATAATCATGTGGAATAGATCTTAGTAGTAGGTACAAGTGTTTAGCTACGACTCGTAAAAAGATTCAACTCAAAAAGAGCAACGAAACTCAAAATACGAACGAAATAAGATTGTTTACTAATCTGTACTAAATTCAAATTTTACAGTAGAAAATTCATGTTCAAGTAGGTTAACTGAAAAGAGGGGTTCGAGATGAAGATTTTGGCGCTGGTTTCATCTAATTTGGATAAACGAGTAAAAAGTTATACTAGTTTAAAAATCAAGGGCTGAATCACGATAAAAAATAATCGCGGATAAGTCCCTGGCCGAAAATAAAATAAAAAGAAAAATTTATCAGACGAATGTCCGCTAACAGAGACAAACGAACGAATTCATTCATTATTAGATCAAAACAAATGAACATTTGCAAAACAGCTCTAAACCGAGAAAACCGCAAAAACCCGATCTATTAAAAAACTGAACTAGATCTAGGGTTTACAGAAAATGAACCAACGAAAACCGGACAAAACTGGCGGCGGCGGCGGGCGGCATGGTCACGGTGAGGCGGCCGGGCTCCACAGGCGGCGGCGCGGGCGAGGCGACGGCGGGACGAACACGGTGGCGGC
>NC_057813.1:292654662-292665538 GCF_018294505.1 Triticum aestivum
GGTGGCGGCGCTGCGGTAGGCGGCGAACGCGGTGGCGGCTGCTGCTGCTACATGCTGCTGCGGGCGGCGATGGTGCTGGTGGTGGCGGCAGGGGCCGGGGGCGGCGGCTTATAAACCCTCGGGGGGCGTGCTTGCGGGAGGGGGAAGGTGGCGGCGGAGTCTGAGCCAGACTCCAGGCGGAGTCCGCCGGTGGCACGACGGCGGGGCGGCGCGGCGCGTAGGCGGTTGGCGCGAGTGGGACAGCTGGGCTTCGGCCAAGTTCGGTCCGGAGAGTTTTTTTTAAATAATAATTTCGTCGAAGGAAATCCTAAATAAATTAAAAAAATTCTAAAAATGCCACAAACAATTTTCACCATCTAAATAAAATATTTAGAACAAAGTGAACATTTTTCTTGCCTAAAAATGCATATTTTTCTAATCGAATAAAATAGCAAATAAAATCCAAATAAAATAATTATTGGATTTTAACATTTTTCCTCCAATATTTCTTTTACTTTGGAGAAGTCATTTTTATCTCCTCTCATTTATTTTAATATTGGAAATATTCGGAGAGAAATATATATTAAAACCAAAATGATCCTCTTTTCAAATTTGAGAAAAATTCAGATATGAAAATTTATGAAATCTTCAACTCTCTCTGTGGGTCCTTGAGTTGCTTAAGATTTCTAGGATCACAACCAAAATGAAAATAAAATATCATATGCATATGATGACCTATGTATAATATCCTAATTGAAAATTGGGATGTTACAAACCTACCCCCCCCCTAAGATGAATCTCGCCCTCGAGATTCGGGTTGGCTAGAAAATAGGTGTGGGAGGTCTTTCCGTAGGTCTTCTTCTCGCTCCCAGGTGGCTTCCTCCTCGGTATGGTGGCTCCACTGAACTTTGCAAAACTTGATCACCTTGCTGCGGGTAACTCAACTGGAAGACTCAAGAATTCTGACTAGCTTCTCTTCATAGGTCAAATCACTGTCTAACGGAATTGCTTCCAGTGGCACGGTATCTCTCAGAGGGATTCCGGCCATCTCTGTGTGGCACTTCTTCAATTGGGAAACGTGAAACACATCGTGAACTCCTAACAATCCTTCCGGCAATTCCAGCTTGTATGCAACTTCTCCCATACGTTCCAAAACTCTGTATGGTCCCACAAAACGTGGTGCTAACTTTCCCTTGACTCCAAAACGCTTAACTCCTCGAAGCGGGGACACACGAAGATATACTCTGTCTCCGATTTCGTAAACTATCTCTTTGCGTTTAGAATCTGCATAACTCTTCTGCCTGGCCTGGGCTACCTTGAGTCTACTGCGAATCAACTTAACCTTCTCTTCAGCGTCTTTGATTAAATCTGGTCCAAACAACTGTCGATCTCCAACTTCATCCCACGATAACGGTGTCCTGCACCTCCTTCCGGACAAAGCTTCGAAAGGGGCCATCTTCAAACTGGCTTGATAACTATTGTTATAAGAGAACTCTGCATACGGCAAATTGTCGTCCCAACTAGATCCATAATCCAGCGCACAAGCTCTCAACATGTCCTCCAGAATCTGATTGACTCGCTCAGTCTGTCCATCTTTCTGTGGATGAAAGGTTGTACTAAACTCTAGCCTGGTACCCAAAGTTTCATGCAACTGATTCCAAAACTTTGAGGTAAACTGGGTTCCTCTATCTAATATAATGGTCCTCGGAACTCCGTGCAGACATACGATCCTGGTCATTTATATCTTTGCCAACTTAGCACTCGTATAGGTGCTCTTCACCGGGATGAAATGAGCTACCTTCGTCAAACGATCGACTACAACCCAGATAGAGTCATCGCCTGAACGAGTCCTGGGCAATCCTGTGATAAAATCCATGCCAAGTTTATCCCACTTCCATTCAGGTATCGGCAATGGTTGTAGCAAGCCTGCTGGCTTATGATGCTCTACCTTAACTCTCTGACATACATCACATACTACTACATACTCGGCAATATCCTTCTTCATTCCTGTCCTCCAAAAACTTTCCTTCAAATCCAGATACATCTTAGTGTTTCCTGGATGAATCAAATACAGCAAATGATGAGCCTCTTGCAGAATCAACTTCCTGATCTTGGGGTCATTAGGCACATAAACGCGATCCTCAAACCATAGTGTCGTGCTCATCCTCACGAAATCCTTTAGCCTTTCCTTTGCTCATCCTTTCCTTTATCTCGACAATCTCCTTGTAAGTCTTCTGGGCTTCTTTGATTTTACCCATCAAAGTACTGAATTTCCAATGCTGCTACATAACCTCTCGGAATTATCTCCAAACATAGCTCGTGAATATCATCTGCTAAATCCTTAGGTAATCCTCCGGTCATGAGCGTGTTAACATAACTCTTGCGGCTCAACGCATCTGCTACTACATTGGCCTTCCCAGGATGATAGTGGAATTTCATATCATAATCCTTGATGAGCTCCAACCATCTCCTTTGCCTGAGGTTCAACTCCTTCTGCGTGAAGATATATTTCAAACTCTTATAATCGGTGAATACCTCATAGTGGTTTCCGATGAGAAAATGCCTCCATGTCTTCAGCGCATGCACTACTGCTGCTAACTCCAAATTATGTATAGCATAATTCAACTCATGAGGTTTAAGCTCTCGTGAGGCATATGAAACAACTCTTCCTTCTTGCATAAGCATTGCTCCAAGTCCTCGACGTGAAGCATCGCAATACACTTGATAATCCTTGCATTGGTCTGGGAGAATCAGCACTGGGGCTGTAACCAAACGTTTCTTCAACTCCTGAAAAATGGCTTCACACACCTCAGTCCATTTAAACTTGGTGTCCTTCTTCAATAACTCCGTCATGGACTTTGCAATCCTGGAGAAATTCTCAATGAACATCAGATAATATCCTGCGAGTCCAAGAAAACTCCTGATCTCTCCAACTGATGTGGGTGCCACCCATTTAGTCACAGAAGCAACCTTTGTAGGGTCTACTGCTATTCCTTCTCCGGATATAACATGTCCGAGAAATCCAACTTCCTTTAACCAAAACATACATTTGCTGAACTTGGCATACAACTAATGTTCTCTGATCTTCTCAAGAACCAAACACAAATGCTCCTGATGCTCTTCTTCGTTCTTCGAGTAGACCAATATATCATCAATGAACACCATGATGAACTTATCCAAAAACTCCATAAACACTTTGTTCATCATGTTCATGAAATAGGCAGGTGCGTTAGCCAGACCAAATGACATAACGGTATACTCATATAGCCCGTACCTTGTAGTAAAAGCTATCTTAGGTATATCTTGCTCTCGGATGTTCAACTGGTGATAACCTGATCGAAGATCAATCTTGGAGAAAACTTTGGCTCCTTGCAACTAGTCAAACAAATCATTGATCATTGGCAGGGGGTATTTGTTCTTGATCGTCACCTCATTCAATGCACGATAATCAACAACCATCCTTAATGATCCATCCTTCTTCTCCACTAGAAGCACTGGGGCTCCCCAAGGTGATGAACATGGTTGAATGTAACCTTTATCTAGTAACTCCTTAATCTGCTTCTTAATTTCCTCCAAATCTTATGTGGGCATCCGATACGGTCTCTTTGATATTGGCCTGGTGCATGGCAATAGCTCAATCAGAAACTCAATGTCTTGATCCGGTGGCATGCCTGGTAACTCCTCTGGAAATACGTGGGGGTAATCCTTCACCACTGGTACTTCCTCTTGTACAACTCCTGATAAGGAATTCACTTGAGTCCTCTTCGGCACATGCCCGGATACATACTTGATCCTCCTTCCTTCTGGGGTGGTGAGAAATATTGACTTACTAGCACAATCAATGTTTCCTTCATACTTTGATAAACAATCCATGCCTAATATTATATCCAATCGTTGTGACTCCAAAATTATTAGGTCCGAGGGAAACACATGGCTACCAATGCTTAAGGGTAACTGATCACACCATCGGCTGGCCATATACTCTCCTCCTGGCGAGCTTACTAACATGGGTGACCTAAGGGCTAGGGTTGGCAGGTTATACTTGTCCACAAATCCCCTTGATATGTATGAATGCGATGCACCAGTATCAAAAAGAACAAGTGCGGTAAATGCATTAATCAAAAACTTACCGACAACTGCGTCAGGTTGATCCTCAATCTCCTCCACGCTAATGTGGTTCACCTGACCTTTGGTGAAGGGGTTGGGCTTCTTGGCAGAACCTCCATTGCCATTTCCATTCTTTGCTTTAGGACATTTAGTAGCATAATGTCCAGTCTTCTAGCACTTGAAACAGGTAATGTGGCTCAGATCCCTCTTGGTTGGTGTGGAAGGGTTGGAACAGTTCTGGCTGCTGCTTCCTCCATTCCCATTGCCATTCCTGGGGCCACTATGGTTGTGCGAACTTGCTCCGTTGTGCATGTGTCCTCCATGGTTATGGCTTCCATGGTTGTGGGTATGTCCTCCCGAGTACGGGGAATAGCAGGGCTTCTACTGAGATCCTGAAGTGTACCTCCCATGTCCATACTTCCTCTTGCGATTATCAATCTGTAGTTGCTTGCCTTCAATCATAAGCGCCCTGTCTACCAACTCCTGGTAGTTGTTTAAAGTTACCACCATCAACTGCAAGCTCAGCTCATCATTCAGTTCTTCCAGAAACTTCTCATGCTTAGCGGCATCTGTAGCTACGTCATCAGGGGCATAGCGTGCTAACTTACTAAACTCATCCACATACTGGTCCACTGTACGTCCTCATTGGCGCAAGTTGCGAAACTCGCGCTTCTTCATGCTCATAGCTCCTGCTGAAACATGGGCAGTGCGGAAAGCCTGCTAAAACTGATCCCATGTAACAATGTCAATGGGGTAAGTGGCTGTGAAATTCTCGCACCATGATGCTGCGGGTCCATCAAGCTGATGCGCGGCAAAACACACTCTCTTCGCATATGTGCGTCCTGTAGTGGTCAGCTCTCTTCCAATCTTGCAGAGCCAATCATCTGCAACAATCGGCTCGGTGCTACTAGAGAACACCAGCATATTCAACCTTAGGAAACGGGCTAGGTGATCAACAGGGGGCGGTGGTGGTGGGTTGTTGTTGTTGTTGCCTTGGTTTTGATTCTGGACTAAAAGTTGCATCAAGGTATTCTGCCGCTGGATCAACTTAGTGAGCTATGGTGGGAAGGCAAATCCATTGTCATGTCTCGGTGGCATTTGATTAGTTTAGAAAGGGTGAGGAAACAAAATAGAATTGGGGTCTAAGAGAGATTCACTACGCAATATGCTCATGAGACAAACACAATCAATTTCACTTCAATCAATAGCACACAAGTCGCACAAAGGCGGCCTAACCTATAAATACAAATTCGATCGTTGCAACTACTTGGAGGGAAAATACTACTAATTACAATGGTGGTCGTCTAGAAATTTTCATCAGAGGAAGACTCCATGATATCTGCTCCAGCTTCATCAATATAGTCATCATCACTATCAGCGTCGGAGTTGGTGTCGTCGATGATGATGTAGTCTCCTGGGTGGTTGTTCTCCTTTGTTGGCACAGGGTCTCCCATCAACACTCCTAGCTTCTTCTTCAGGTCTTCATTCTTCTCCAGTAGTACAACAATCTCTTCCTCGTATCCATCGCGTGTAGACTTGATCTCCTCTTCTAGCTCGTTGTTTCTCCTCACCTGTTTCTTGATCTTCTTCATTTGAATAATTTGTTGATTCTCCTGTCGACGAATATGATCTCCCATCTCTTGAATGTAAGCTGCAATTGATCCATCCCTCCTGGTGCGAATGATATCCCATTTGTCATCTCGGCAGCCACATATCTGGTAAACGGTATTCTCCAGCTCCTTATGATACACCTCACATATGCGTCCAAAGGTGATATGTGCTGCCATGCTCTTTCCTATACTCCAGCTTGGTGTATCGAGGTAGAAATCAATGGGCTCTATTGTTGGTGCAAAGGTCCTCCCAAGTACCCAGACTTTTATCTTCCAACGCTCCTCTTTCGGTACCAATGTAGAGAAAGTCCCCGTGAAGCTTGGTAGTCCGATGTTCAAATACTTAGTGACTTCCTTCAAGTGCTTTCTGAAAGGGGTGTCACCATCCGGTTTAGTGAACTTTGTTCCTGGGATCCGCCATCTATAGAGTAGAAAGAGAGGAGAATTAGAAATGAGTAGGGAAGAGAAATCCTGTGGCTCATTCTAGTGGTCGCGTCCTACAGTCAGTGTGTGGTCTGATGCCATCTTGTAGCGACCAGACCTCAAATCGTCAAGTCTCTGTGCATCATTATCATCCCTAGATTAGTAATGCTGACAAGCACAGTACTCGAGGAATTATAACAGAGTTTCAATCACACACTTATTACATCGAGTCCTCATAAAGAGTATGATTACATAAATAAATCATGGCTGAAGGCCACCTAAACTAGATAACTGCGGAAGCTTCGAAGGTAAATGAGTCCATCAACTCCAACGGCATAGCTGAGTGTAAAACAACGACCTAGCGCACCATATTCATCGTCCGAGTAGTCTATGACATAAGACGTTGCAGCCCGAAACGGGTCAACACATGGAATATGCTGGTATAGTTACACTTCAAAGCAATGATAACGCAAGAACTATATCTACATGCAATATTATATTTGGCTGGTGGTGGCTGTAAGTTTCATGGTTTTGCATAAAGCTATTTTTTCCCTACAACAAAGGAATAAAATTATTTAATTATTCCCATGTTGCCCATTATTTGAGAAGGTAACCCCAACTCAAATCCCAATTAAAAATATCATCATTAACCCATCATGATAATTAATTAGAGTAACGTGATGAGATCACATCAATAGATTCAAGTACTAGATACTCAAGATGTCCATAACCGGGGACATGGCTAACCATGAGTAGTTTATACACTCTGTAGAGGTTTGTGCACTTTTCCTTACAAGACTCGACCGCATCCATGATCGGATGATCGAGACATAGCCTTTCTGAAGCATTAACTCTCTACTCTGGGTAGACAGTACCGCCTACATCCCTCTACATTTGCTAGTCTACCTCTTCAAGAGCTCACGCAACTTATTCAACTATGCTAGAGCCCATAATGGCTTGTGGCTGCACATCGAAGTTTCTAGCATGAATAATCTTATGATCCCTTTGAGCCTGGGTGGCATTCCATAGGATAATCACATGGGTACTCCGGGATTTCCAAAAATAGGCAACACTGGGTTCCCCAGGTGCCTCAACCAATCCACCCATATGTATATTAAAGTTGCCACCTTAATGTTATCCATGATTAAAATAACTCTCAACTTCCATGTGTGAATCATGATCAAATTCCCGTCAACGAGCATGGCTAAGTAATAATAAGCATAACTTATATTCCCGGGGTGATCAAAAGGTATTAGGTTCCTACGTCAAACACTACAACCAAAAGCAGACGTTCCCAATCCTACCAATGCAAATATTTGAGGACAATTCTAATGCATAGTAAAAACTGGTTATAAAAGAGTATGATCAAAGTGTAACTTGCCTTGCTGACGATCTGCAAACTCTAGGGATTCATAGTAACAAGCTTCGCACTCCGGGTAATCTAGCGTAGACAAACAATAGCATACATAAGCAATCACTCAATCGAAACACGATAAAAACCAAGAAAAGATCGAAATCGAACACGAAAGAAGCAAACGGCTTAAACTAACAAGAGTCAAAACCTAACATCAATATTAATCATTTGGAATAGATCTTAGCAGTAGGTACAAGTGTTTAGCTACGATTCGTAAAAAGATTCAACTCAAATGGAGCAACGAAACTCAAAATACGAATGAAACAAGATCATTTACTAATCTGGACTAAATTCAAATTTTACAGTACCAAAATCATGCTAAAGTTTAGTTAACTGAAAAGAGGGATTCGAGACGAAGATTTTGGCGCTAGTTTCATCTAATTTGGATAAACGAGTAAAAAGTTATACTAGTTTGAAAATCAGGGGCTGAATCGCGATAAAAAATAATCGCGGATAAGTTCCTGGCCGAAAATAGAATAAAAAGAAAAATTTATCGGACGAACTTCCGCTAACAGAGACAAACGAATGAATTTGTTCGTTATTAGATCTAAACGAATGAACGTTCACAAAACAGCTCTAAATCGAGAAAACTAGGAAACCCGATCTATTAAAAAACCGAACTAGATCTAGGGTTTACCGAACATAAACCGACGGAAAACCGGACAAAACCGGCTGTGGCGGCGGGATCCAAACGGCGGTGGGATCCAAACGGCGGTGGGTGGCGTGGTCACGACAAGGCGGCAGGGCTCCGCGGGCGACGGCGGGACGAACGCGGCGGCAGCGGCGGCTGCTGCTGCTTGCTGCTGCGGGCGGCGGTGGTGCTCGTGAGGGCGAGAGGGGCCGGGGGCGGCGGCTTATAAAGCCTCGGGGGGGCGTTCTTGCACGAGGGGGCAGGCGGCGGCGGAGTCCGCCGCCGGCATGGCGGCACGGCGCGGAGGCGGTTGGCGCGAGCTGGCCGGCTGGGCTTCGGCCCAGTTCGGTCTAGAGAGTTTTTTTAAAGTAATAATTCCACTGAAGAAAATCCTAAATAAATAAAAAATTCTAAAAATGCCAGAAACAATTTTCACCATCTAAATAAAATATTTAGAGCAAAGTGAACATTTTTCTGGCCTAAAAATGCAATTTAAAAAATGCATATTTTTCTAATTCGAATAAAATAGCAAATAAAATCTAAATAAAATAATTGTTGGATTTTAACATTTTTTCCTCCAATATTTATTTTATTTTGGAGAAGTCATTTTTATCTCCTCTCATTTATTTTAATATTGGAAATATTCTGAGAGAGAAAATAATAAAACCAAAATGATCCTCTTTTCAAATTTGAGAAATATTCAAATATGAAAATTTATGAAATCTCCAACTCTCTCCGTGGGTCCTTGAGTTTCTTAAGATTTCTAGGATCACAACCAAAATGCAAATAAAATATGATATGCATATGATGACCTATGTATAACATCCTAATTGAAAATTGGGATGTTACAATATGGTGGTATGGCATGAAATGAAACTAGGTTTAAGGGTTTTGGATGCACAACTAGTACCTCTACTTAGTGCGAATTTTTGCTAGCAAAAGATCCTAGACAAGCACTGAGGGAGTCCTGGATTAGGGGGTATCCAGACAGCCGGACTATATACGTCGTCCGGACTATTAAAGCATGAAGATACAAGACTCAAGACTCTGGCCCGTGTCCGGATGGTACTCTCCTTTGCGTGGAAGACAAGCTTGGCGATCCGGATATTGTATTTCCTTCCTTGTAACCGACTCCATGTAAACCCTAGCCCTCTCCGGTGTCTATATAAACCGGAGAGGTTGGTCCTTGGAAGGCCGATCACAATTACAATCATACCATCATAGGCTAGCTCCTAGGGTTTAGCCTCTACGATCTCATGGTAGATCTACTTTTGTACTACTCATATCTTCAATATTAATCAAGCAGGAAGTAGGGTTTTACCTCCATCGAGAGGGCCCGAACCTGGGTAAACATTGTGGCCCTTGCTTCTTGTTACCATCAGCCTAAGACGCACGGATCGGGACCCCCTACCCGAGATCCGCCGGTTTTGACATCGACATTGGTTCTTTCATTGAGAGTTCCTCTATGTCGTCGCTTCGAGGCTTGATGGCGTCTTCAATCGCTAACAACGCGGTCCAGGGAGAGACTTTTCTCCCCGGACAGATCTTTGTGTTCGGCAGCTTCGCACTGTGGGCCAATTCGCTTGGTCACCTGGAGCAGATCGACAACTACGCCCCTGGCCACCAGGTCAGGTCAGGAAACTTGAACTACACGGCAGATATTCGCGGAGACTTGATCTTCGACGGATTCGGGCCTGCGCCTAGAGCACCGGGCAGTCACGACGAGCATGGCCTAGACCTGTTGTCAGACAATGCTCGGGATATCACCCCTGCAGTAGCCCTGGATCTAAATCCGGAGCAGGTTGCATTGCCTAAGGACGGAGGGGTGGACCCTGCCCCGCAGGCTGCACACTCATCGGTGGTAGAGCCGAACAAAGGCCTCACTTCTGAGGAAGCCTGTAACTCTGGACCCCCGGACTCGTATCCGACTGTTGGTTCTGGTCCACACACCCTCGAGCCAGCCGAGCCAGGTTGGGCTCCGGTAATGGAGTTTACTGCTGCGGACATATTCCAGCACTCGCCCTTTGGCGATATGCTGAACTCATTAAAGTCTCTCTCTTTGTCAGGAGGCTCTGGGCCGAAGTATGTCCGGCTTGAGTGGGAAGCAGGCGACGAAGGAATTCGCTGCCCAGCCACCACCCACTTCATTGCCACGATCGATGATTTAACTGACGTGCTTGACTTCGACTTCGAAGACATCAACGATATGGACAACGATGCAGGAGAAGTACAGGAGCCACCGCTAACAGGGCGGTGGACAGCCACCTCTTTGTACGATATATATATATGGTGGACACTCCGAAGGAAACTAATGGCGACGAGGCAACGGAGGATAACCCCTCAGGGAGAAAAGCGAAGCATGGGCGCCGGCAACGCCGCTCCAAGCCACTCCACGGCAATACCAGCACCGGAGACGAAAACAATCCGGACGGTGCCGAAGATGAATACAACCCCGATCAGCCTACCTTCAAGCAGACCGGACTGGCCATGAGGGGATACTTGGAGAGGGACAACTATACGCCCCCCACCGAAGACGAGGTAAGCCTCGGCAATGACGAATTCGGTGTGCCTGAAGATCCAGTGGAACAAGTTCTCTTCAAGCGACGGGTCATGGCCACGGCAAAGAGCTTGCAAAGGAAGCAAGAACAGCTTAAAGCTCAACAAGATTTGCTCGTGGATAGGTGGACCAAGATCCTGGCCACCAAAAAATAC
>NC_057813.1:292665775-292686649 GCF_018294505.1 Triticum aestivum
CAAAGGGCACGCGCGGCACAACTGGCCACCTCAACCTGAGCAGGATAACCCAAGGCACACACCCCGACGTCCACATATCACTACGGCCCAAGACAGTAAGAAGGATACACGAAGAGGCATCCTAAAGCCTCGGCACAACGGTCATAAGGGCCAAGTCATTGAAGCTGGTGCCAAGCCCAACAACTCCCAGTCCGGTCAACGGACAAAGAGCAGCTCAAACCTATCCAGCCCGAGCCACATACTTGATCAACCATGTGAAATTCACGGTACTCCCAGAAGGACGGCAAAGCATACCAATAGAGAATGCCGGATCCTCAAAACAAAGCGACCGGTCGTGTGCCAGAAACAATGAAGGGAGGCGTCTAGTCAAGAGACCCCCTAGAGCACAACAGTACGGCCGATGGCCCCCTATCACACCAACCACAGCAATTCAATTGTCGTACCCCTAGACCTAGTAGTCCGGGAAAAGCCCCCGCGGGTATAAAACCACAAATAACACCTTCTACAAGATGTCAGGTGCAAAGGCCAAGTTCATTGGCCCACCGCTCCAACGTTTGTTTTCAGATAACCAAAAAATGCCACGCCATAGGCGCATTCCCCTCACACGGTAACCCACCGTATGCTAACGGGATGAACCACGTTGACTAGATTCGACGTGGTAAACCATTAGGCCAACACTGGTGATATACTCACGCCTACGTGCAAGGCCGAACCCCGCCCCTAGAGCGGAAATCATACAGCTGCCGGAGTAGCAAGTCGTGCATGCCAATCAAAATTTTGATACGACAGCCAACTATCCGGACACCAACTGAGGAGTCTGCGCTGCCTCACAGTATAGCGGCTGGGGTCACCAGGGTCCGATCAGGAACCCTTAGACCAACCACAAGAGGATGTTCGACTGCCTCCAAGCATTTGCCTTCACAAACTAACTTTGATGCAGAACAGGATTGGCGGCGTGGAATCGGCCCGGACACACAAGGACATTACCATGCAGGTAGAAGGCAGTTTGGATACACTTTCGATCCACTCACAGCCCACTACAGTCCGGCCATCACAGGTTCCGCCAAAAACCATCTCTTTTCATAATCATAAATCGCACCCATATGCATAGCCATATTATCCTGCTACAACGCGTAGACTTAAATAACACGTACCGGTCGTCGTTTATCATCGACGCCTCTTTGCCACAAAACGGCAGCCACACTTCGTATTACGCCCGGTTATGCCAGGGGTTTCACAATACGGCAATAACGTCCGACCACCTTTTCGGTCGCTCGGCACCCCGAACTTATAGCACTATATGCATCAGCTCCGAATCATGGCTTGGGTCATTGGTTGGGTTTGCCCGGCTCCCATATTTTGGTACCTTACGTTTCGTTATGTCGGCTAAGGTAGCGTTGGGAGAACTACTGCGATTGTGTCACGGTTTTGCCGGACGAGCACCTTAGTAGAGAAAGCCGAAAACTGACTTTCATGATGCAGTGAGAGCTGGTCAGTTGTTCGAGAGGTTGTAAAATCCTTAAAGATTTATTCCACATAACGCCATCATAACTACAGATTGCGACGGATCGGTCTTCCGATCAGGCGCCAATAGAGCCCCTAGTTCGGCCTTCCGAACACTAGGGGCTGCGCCGACCATACTCGAATTCCTATGGCTAAGTGAGAGTAGTAAAGCCCTATAGTCCGATTGCCTGGTTCGTGGTGAGAAACACCTCCTTAAAAGGACCCAACCATGGGATAATGAGTGTTCAGATATATCCCGAACACCCCCGTATTTCTCAGGTGGGGGCAGAAGCCGACGACTGGCCAACTCTTAGAATTTACATACAATAAACAGCCGCACAGGAAGAACATATGTTCAAACAAAACATGCAATATATAATAAAAGTGCCTTTATCCCATATTGCAAATATCGGCATGAATGCCCTCAGGGAAATATAATGTCTTTGTGCACTTATCCGCCGCAAGGCGGGCCCCCTTCAGTACACCTTCATAGTACAGTTTGGGCTTGCAGAGCTCCTTACCCTCCGGTTGCCCCTCAGTCATCAGCTTCTCCGCATCAAGCTTCCCCCAATGCACTTCTGCATGGGCGAACGCCATGCGCGCACCCTCTATACATACTGATCGCTTGATAGCATCAAGCCGAGGACAGGCGCCCACAATCTGCTTCACGAGTCCGAAGTAACTGCTTGGAATTAGCTCCGCAGGCCACAGTCGGACAACCAAATCCTTCATGGCTAGTTCGGCCGCCTGGTGCAGTTCGACCAACTACTTCAGCTGATCGATAAAAGGCACCGGATAGTTCGGCGCCAAATACTGCGACCAGAAGTTCCTCTCCATAGACTTCCTCTCCTCGGTCCGGTAGAATTGGGCGGTGTCTGATATGCTGCGAGGCAGATCCACAAATGCCCCTGTAAAATCAAGAATTCAGCTTGTCGCTTAGAGTTCTCCCCACCATCATGTAATAATGGCCATGAATACAACAGGCCTTACCAGTCGCAACTTTTCGGGCCTCCTGAATGTCCCGTATAGCACCTTGGGCTTCTTCCCGAGCATCTTCCGCGGCTTGGAGAGCTTGCGCGAGTTCGGATTCTTTGCCTACTAGACTCTGCTCCAAGCTATCGCTTTTCGTCACACTCCTGGAGCTCCCGTTTAGCTGTGATGACCCTGGCCTCGTGTTTTTCACGAAGCGCCTGTTCGGCAGCAGCCTTCTCGTTGGCATCAGCCACAACCTTCTTCAGTGCCTCATATTCGGTACTCGCTCCTAGGGCGTACAACACAAATACTTTTCAATAGGCACAATTACTCATTCGTGCCTAGTGCAAGACAATGTTTAAACATACCTTGCTTATCCTCTAATTGCTCCTTCACACGGCCAAGTTCTTCCTCGGCCCATTCCAGGCTCTGCTTCAGTTCGGACACTTCCGCATTATGAGCGGCCATCTTCTCCGCAGACGCCTGTTTTCAAACAAAGGGGTATACATCGTTAACAAAGGTTCCCACGACAAGAGAGGGTTTTGATCCCCTGCCCGGCTCTCTCTCTCTTTCGCCGGACAGTGTATCAGGGGCTACTACTCATATTATGATGATTCTTCAAAGGTTCCTTAGAAACCATACCTCAAAAGCCTTTATAAGGCCAAGGCAGGACTCATTCAGCCCGCTTTCGGCAGACTGAATCTTTCCAACCACCGTACCCATGAGGGTCCGATGTTCATCGACGATAGACGCGTTCTTCAACGCTGTCGATAGACCGCCCAACAGCTCTGCATGGACAGAGGTTATCAGCGGAGTAGGCATGTCTCCCTCCGTCAAATGTGGCCGCTCACCCGATCCTGGAGCCTTAGAGGTCTCCAGGACCTTATCCGGCTAAGGGCCGAACCCGAGATCGCCCCCATCGTCAACACGCCATGGGGCCGCTGCCCCCATGTGTCCGGCCCTAGAAACATGCCCCCCTGCTCTGGGTCACTTTGGGACGACACCTCGGTGTCGCACCTGGACTTCGGAGAAGGAGCCTCCGGAGGCGTCTCGCTCGCTACAACATCCAAGCTTAGCGAATCCTCCGATGAGGACTGTCCGGCACGAGACCTTGCCGGGCTGTACGGGATATTGCGACGATTAAAACTACTGTACCCAGATGGCCCTGGATGCATAGGCGCATTCAGATTACGGTCACTTACGATTTTTCCAGGGGCTGGGCCCTGGGTTTCCACTCCGGGTTGTTATCGGCAGCCGTGGTGGATGCCTCTCGGTGGGAAAGTCTCCCCCTTTTGGGCAATTCGGCCTCCAGGGATGGGGAAGCCGCCCGCTTCTTCCCACCTTCAGGGTGAGGCTCGTCCTCCTCTGCTTCCTCCTCTTTGTCTTCGAAAGAAGGAGCATCGCCGGAGTCTTCGGATTTTGCATCCGAAGCCTCCCGGCGATGGAGGCCACCCCGGGTCTTCTTGACCTTCTTAGAGGCCTCCTTTTTCGGCGCCTCATAAGGCGCGGGGACTAGCATCTTCGTCAGAAGAGGTCCCTTCGGTTCCTCCGCAGCGGGGCCGGACAATGTGTCCTCTCCACCTTCTTTATCCATCCCTGAAGTCATGAAACACAATTAAAATGTCTCCCTCGTGACATGCCAACTGAAGCATGGAGGGATGGAGCCTGGCTGTAACTTACCAGGCTTGTAGAATGGGATAATTGATACCCGCGGTCCTCGGCGGAGCCCGGCCACGATTTGCCGGACTTAAAGAGCACCTTCCAGATATCCTTGTGGGAGGAATCATAGAGCTCCCGAAGGGTTTGGTGCTCGGTTGGGTCGAACTCCCACAAAGTGCAGGCTCGGCGCTGGCAAGGGAGAACCAGGCGGACTAGCATCACCTGGACTACGTCGACGAGTTTGATGTACTTGTCAACCATGCTCTGAACACACGTCTGGAGCAGTGACAACTCATCGGACGAGGACTAGTTCGGGCCCTTCTTGGGCCAGGACGTGAGCCGCAGTGGGGCTCCGGATCTGAATTCACGAGCTGCAGCCCACTTCTTGCCACGTGGTTCGGTGATCTAGAACCACTTCTGCTGCCACTCCTTGACGGAGTCGTTGAAGGCGTCCTTCGGCCAAACGACCTTGGGCATCTTGCTCACCATGGCGCCGCCGCACTCGGCGTGTTCGCCGCTCACCACCTTGGGCTTCACATTGAAAATCTTCAGCCACAGGCCGAAGTGAGGCGAGATCCGGAGAAAGGCCTCGCACACGATGATGAATGTCGAGATATTGAAGAAGGAGTTGGGGGAAAGATCATGAAAATCAATCCCATAGTAATACATGACTCCACGAACGAATGGGTGAAGGGGAAACCCGAGCCTGCGGAGAAAATGGGGAAGGAACATGACTCTCTCGTAAGGCTCCGGAGTAGGGACAACTTGTCCCGCCGGTGAGAGACGATGGCCAATTTTCTTTGCCAGATACCCGGCTTCCCGGAGCTTCTTAATATCCTTCTCTTGAATGGTAGAGGCCATCCATTTGCCTCCTGCTCCGGATCCGGACATCTTTGGAAAACCTCTCTTCGATGGAAAAGAAAAGTTCTTGGGCGTTAGGGCTCGAACAGAGGGGAGTGATCTAGCGGAAGGAGAAGGCGTGGGTAAAGAGGAAGAGACCTTATCTCTTTATAGAGATGGTAAAAGCTTTTTGCGCCTCCCCACTTGCCTGGTGGAACCCACTCACCTCCCACTCGCCGCGATTAGCGGTGCGGTTGGATAACCCATACCCGTATTGATGAGAATCCCGTAATAAGGGGACACGATCTCTGCTTTGACAAGACGTGGCAAGGAAACCGCCTCGCAATATGCGTTATGGCTGGTTGAATGAAAACGGTTCGGATAATAACCCGACCGTAATGACATGTTACGTCTAAAAAGTTGTCAGCAGAGTATGTTTGTGAAATATCATTCTCTCTACGGTGATATATGAAGATCATTTTGCAGATCCGGACACGGTCCACGTGTTCGATAATAACCTTGGAGTATTCGGAAGGAGGAACCCGCCTTGCAATGCCGAAGACAAGAATGCACGCCGGACTCATTGTCATTGAAGCCTGGTTCACGGGCTACTGAGGGAGTCCTGGATTAGGGGGTATCCGGACAGCCGGACTATACACATCGTCCGGACTATTGAAGCGTGAAGATACAAGACTCAAGACTCCGGCCCGTGTCCGGATGGTACTCTCCTTTGCGTGGAAGACAAGCTTAGAGATCCGGATATTGTATTTCCTTCCTTGTAACCGACTCCATGTAAACCCTAGCCCTCTCTAGTGTCTATATAAACCGGAGAGGTTGGTCCTTAGAAGGCCGATCACAATTACAATCATACCATCATAGGCTAGCTCCTAGGGTTTAGCCTCTACAATCTCGTGGTAGATCTACTCTTGTACTACTCATATCTTCAATATTAATCAAGCAGGAAGTAGGGTTTTACCTCCATCGAGAGGGCCTGAACCTGGGTAAACATTGTGTCCCTTGCTTCCTACTACCATCAGCCTAAGATGCACAGATCGGGACCCCCTACCCGAGATCCGCCGGTTTTGACACCGACAAGCACTGCATGTTAGAAGATCCATGACAATATAACTTGTATGTGAATATAAGCAACCATAACTCATTATGTTGTCTTGCTTGTCCAACGTCAACTTATTGATATAGAATATTTGATGTGGGCTGACAATCATAAAAGATGTCCACGATAGTATATTTATATGTGAGACCTCTCTTCCTTTATTTCTTTTTCATGGATTGCACAATGACCAATGCTATGTTTGTCAACTTCCAACAAATTTTATCAATTATACTTCTTTTATGTGTAGTCATTACTCCTCATGGGATTAGCATATGATCTTTTCATTCTTTTATTATTTATTTTTCATTGCTTAGATTGAAACAAGAAAGCAAAGCAAAACTCAAACTACTCTTTATTATATAACTCGCATATGATTACATAGATAGATAGATCACTAAGCGAGCACTTGAAAATTGATCAATCTAAACTTTTATTCTTCTAAATCATAGAATAACTAAGGACCGAACTAAGATAGATAATCATGATAAAAGTGGTGGTGATACGATACCGAGGCACCTCCCCCAAGCTTGGCACAAGCCATGGGGAGTGCCCATACCCTTGTAGTCAAGTCTCCTTCTTTAGTGATGGTGGTGATGATGGGGTAGTAGGCTTGTCCTCCGGCTTCCAAGGAAATTTGTAGCTAAATTCATAGCTTTAAACTTGGCCTCATACTCAAAGTTCTGTTTTGCAAATCATAGATTTGTGCCTGAAGGTAATCAATCCTGTCACTGAGCTTGAAGATGGCGCCTCCAATCTCCTTGCTGTCCATATTGTGCTCATGGGTGAATTCATTGATCATGGGGTGGTTGGCATTGAGTCCACGCTCCACCATCCCCTTGTACTTGAAGATCTCTTGTTCCACTGCCTCAAGCCTGGCCTTATCGCTTCTGGTCTTCTTAGTTGTTGGGGTTCCCGTCAGGCTGCATCCCTCTGGTCCTGGCAGGGGTGAACAGGGCTTTGCCTAGGATCTCCTTTCGCCCTCCTCACACTCAATGTAAACCCTTGGAGAAGAGGGACAAGTAATGCATTCTTGAGCACTTTTTGTTTTTTCAAAAAATGTATAATATTTGATGTGCTCAAATAATGAAAATAAATTATCCTCCTTGCTAGCCTCTTCTCTCGTACGATTTTCATTTTTATTACCCTACGCTATTTGGAAACTTATCGGGGCGCGACCAGTGGGATGTCGGCGTGCAGCCGTAGATCTATGGGATGATGATGTCCCTTCCTGGTTCGGCAAGGGGGTGCACACGGTTCAAAGAACAAGAACAACGAGGGACACAACAGTTTTTACCCAGGTTTGGGCCGCTGAGGCGTAAAACCCTACTCCTACTTTTGGTGTATTGATTGGGTGTGTGCACGAGTACATAGAGCGCTATCTCCTGGCAAGGTGTAGAGAGAGGCTGCTGCACATGTGTCACACCATGATTTTTGGCCCTTTCTTTTTATTTTATTTTTTGGATTTTTGATTTGGATTACTATTGTGTGGCTATGTGGTCTTGAAAACCTGGAGAGATCACTCATGATTCCTCTCCCAAGTGGCTACCCATCCTAATATTCATCCCTAGACCTTGTAATTTTCCATCTTGGACCAACCCCAATATTCTTTTCTTGGGAATATTCCTTTTTCTATTAAAGGAATAATCATTTTTCCCTAGGTTGTGAAGCAACCTATATTTCTGTTTCTCACAAAATTCCCAAATAATTCTCATAAATTGTTTGGGTCATGTCTTCCACGGATGTGCCAAAACTCTTCCTTGGCATGATAAAAAATTATTCACAAATATTCCTTTTCTCATTCTACCCTAAGTGACTTTTTGAGAAGGAAGTGTTATTTATCTTTGCTTGCTTGCCCCCAAACTTTTTGGGAACTCTTTCCTATCCATATCATTTGTCTCATGACAAAATTCAACTCAATTGACCTAGTGAATCTTCCTCAACAAATTTCCAAAGTTTCTGTCTGAGGGAAGCCTACATGAAGGAAGTATTAGCTAGGGTAATCCAATTGTGTTGAAATTTTGCAAGGTCCTTCATATTCCCAAATCACGACTCTCCTCGAAATGTTAGCTCATGTCATCATTCTATGTGAGATCACCTTCCAATCTTTGTTTCTGGTCAGATTTTTCTGATGTGAAGAAGCTATATTTTGTATTGCTTCATTCTTGCTAAAAATTTACCAGGACATTCTCCTATCCATATAAACCCTCTCTACCATTTTCTGGCTCATTCCATCTAGCCATTTTTCCTCTGCATTTTTTCTTAAATTCTGTTCAGAGAGGACCACTGTGAAGCAAGTGCTATTTTGGTGTATCCAAATGGTATGAAACTTTTATAGAGTCTTCATATGCGCAAATAACTCATCTACACCAAATTTCAGCTTAATCCAATCATTTATGAGAGTGCCACATCATCATTTCCAAATCTGACCAGTGGGGCACATTCTATAGCAAGTTTCATCTAGACCTCTCTATTCCGTCTGATTTTTGGCCAACATAGTCACCCTAGCATGTGATTAGTCTAGGCCAAAGACCAGAGTTAGTCTCCTGTTCAAGCCCTCTCAGTTCACTTTAAACAGTTTGCTACTGATCTGCCTTGGAGCCAAGTGCTATTCTATTCTTTGCCGTTGACATGCATTGTTTCTTCCTTGGCACTCGGGGTAATATGGTATATATCCTAGACATAGTTTTGCAGCCCAGAGCATGTGTCATCACCATGCTCACACAGTGAACACTAGGCGGATAGGCCAAAACACGTGCTATGCAAACTGCAGACACTATTGTCGCCCTCTTCCTCCATGCCTCGATGTCTATCCGTGTCCTGGAGCTTCCCTTGAGCCTCTGCATCGCCCTGACTCACTGCCCCGACCTATCGCGTCTTCGTTTAGTCGCTTTCGAGCTCGCCCGTGCCGCTACCTACTCTACTCTATTTTTGTCAAGTCGGTCGAGCCTTCTCGAGTGTCCTAGATCCTCTCTGTGGCTATTTATAGCACGCCCGAGTCCTTCCGCACCTCGCCGCACTCTCCTTTCCCCTCCTTGACCACCTGAGCTTGCGGCTCGCTCTTCCCTTGGCCATTTCCGCCATTGGCCACCACTCTACATTGGCCGCCTGAGCCTCCCCTCCACTCCCTTCCACCACCGTGAACTTTCCAGTGCTCCGGTCAGTCTTCCCCACCCCTCTCACCGTCGCCGGAGTGCCCGAGGCTATCGTCCCCTAGTCCGGTCACTGTCCACCTGAGATCTATGTTGCCTGGTGCCTCTGCAGCCCCGCTCCTCCCCAGTGTGCGTGCGGCATCTAATCGGAGGTTGCGCTCCCCCTGGAACCTGCTGGTACCCTTGTCGTGCCCTGGAGTGGCCGGAGCCGGCCAGGCCCCTCACTGGCACCCTCCCCTGCTCCCTCTCCGCTTCCTGTCAGGGGAATGAGAGGAAGGAGACGACCGAGTCAGCCCCTCCCGTCGACCCCACCCATCAGCCTAATAAGGCCGGGCCTGCGCCTGCTAAGTGGAGACAATTTTCCTCACAATACGCTTTCTAAACTAGAAAGCATACTCCCAATCTACTGCGGCTCCCAATACGTTTTCTCAGTTATAAAAAGCTTATTCTCTGAAACATGTTTTCTGTTTTTCAGCCCCGGGACTTGTTTGTAGAGATATTTTTGCAGATTAGTCCATGTTCTTCTTTTGTCCGAACTTCGCGAGTGTAACTCCGTTTGAGGTGAATCCAACGCCTACTTCTTCATCTCGTCAAGCTCTATCTGTTGGTATCATTTTCACTAGGTTGTCCCACAATTAAAATGACCTTTATAACCTTGCCCTTATCAGTCCCCTCCAAGAGTGATGCATCCTTCGAATCATTTGGCGACTTCACCGCACTTCTCCCTGGAGTCTCCGTCACCCCAGGCAAGCCAGGACAGCCACTTGCATGATGGCCATGTAATATCCATGGTTTTCAGTTTGAATATTTAAATATTGTGTGTTGGTTAATATTTTGTGAATGCTTTATATAGGTTGGTGCATCCATGTTTACCATTATGCTATGATCTTATGCATCTAGTTGGTTACATGATTTCTTTCTGATCTTATTGTTAAGTTCTAGCCTGGTAATTATTTCCGATGCTTGTGGTCATTCTATGTTTATAGGAAGTGTTGTACTTGTGCTAGTCATGATCATCGCTATGCCATGGTCATGTGCATCTAGTAGAGTAATGCTTTATTGTTGTTCTTGTTAAATGCTTATGTTCCTCATCCATCCTCATGATGATATCCTGCTCATAGGCATGTCAGTGCATCATGCTATCTTATTATTATGGCTCAACTCATTAATACTCAAGTTAAATCGGACTATAATCGAACTTGAACATCTGTTTGCTAAGTCATAGTACCATCGAGTCGAGCTAACTAGTGTAGCCACACTTGCCTTTATGGGGGGCCCTGATTGGGTTTATTCTCATGCCTCTCGCCGGTGTCTCCAACTAAGGAAGGTTATGGGCGCGCGCTACCCTGATCATGTAGGCGGACATAAGACTTGTTACCTGTGTTGGTATTGAGCTGATGTCCCCGTTTGGGACCATTTTTGTTTTGCCATGATGGTGGCCGTTGGGTGTCATGAGGTGACATCGGGGCCACCCATGACTTAGCCCAAAGGGGAGTTTGTCGGAGTGGCCGGGAGAGTGTCATGCAATAAATTGGTTTTGTCGAAACACCGTTGGTCCACCCGAATTGGAGCACGAGGCCTTGGGTTTCATAGTGTGGGTATAGTGAACTAACCTATGCAGAGCCAGAGTGTTTAATCTATCGATAGCCGAGCCAGTGGATAAGGGCCCAGTTCGTAGTAGGTCACACTTTGAATCAATAGTAATAATAACCTGACTTAATAACAAACCCGGTTCGATGAAGATAGAAGTTGGTTGATCTTTATGTGGTCACGGGAGGATCATAATGGTATTCTTGGTAATGATGAGGTGATCTTATGAGGATCCTAATGGTATTCTTGCTAATGATGAGGTGATCTTGTGAAGATCCCGATGGTGTTCTCGATAATGATTGAAGTGATCCCGTGACCATGATGGTAAGTAAGAGTGGCATATATTTCGTGGTTATGAGATAACCCCGAACAGAGTAAGTGATATTTGTAAGCATGTTGCATGCTAGTATCCTCATTGTTCATGTCTCGAGTAATATGTTCATGCCATGTTGATATTGTTCTAGCTGTATCGTGTTGACCTTGTACATGCCATGTGGTTCTAGTTGTATCATGATCATGCTTGTTTAACCTGTAAATGTCGGGTTATTGCTTGTCTGGATTGCTTTCGTTGTTGTGAGCTTGCAAGTACATTAAATGTACTCACCTAGCGTATCATGCCAGTTTGTAGGTCATGCCTTGTATGCTTACTTGTTTTCCATGGATCCCTTGTTGGCGAGCTAGGATAAGCATTCCAGCTAGAGTCCCTGCGGAGTGGAGTCCATCACTGTCGTTGTTATTCCACTGCTAGAAGATATTCTGTTGCTTCGAGTCGTTCGACTGCTAGGATAGAGCCATCCTGTACAACATAGTGTCACCGTGCCGATGTAATCCTTGGGTCTTCGGAACCCTTGTATCCATATAGATTGTAATAAAGAGATGATTTGTTCTATGCCAAGTAGTGTTGTATTCCAGAAGACATGATCTCTGGGCTGGATTACGGGGTGTTCCGGTCTCTCTGAGCCGGGGTGCCACAACGGTTAGTATCAGAGCAGGTCTGGCTGTAGGACGCCCTAGTCCGTGCGAGCGTTAGAATGCGGTAGTATAGAGTCTAGTCAATTTGTTGCATTTGGTTTTCGAATAGCATGCATATAGACTTATTATCTTGTCGCTAACGATTGATCTTATGAGTGTAGGTGGGATCGGTTTTGATCCACAACCTGCACCCTTATTCCTTGCATACCTGCTTTTTCAGTGTTGGCGTTAGCTCTGTCCCAGTGGATTGATGCCATGGCACGAGGTGGTGCCGAACACTTGCAGGATTTATGCTCTAGTATCACGTCAATATCTTTTCTGTCAGCCACCCCTATCGTTTCAGTGATAGACATGTTTCTCCTAAATCGTTCCTTCCGACCCACCAAGTTGGTAACCCTTACTCATCTTTATTAATTAGGAAAGGGCAATGCTAGCAAGCTCTGTTTTTCATTGCTATCCTACTCTACCGCCCATTATGTGACTAGTACGGTTTCCGTCCATCCGCTTGATAATGATGTGGACGTGACATCTGTGTCTCGCTACATGATCACCAAGTTTGGCCTCACCCCTAAGCCCATTCAGATGCAACCGGTGTTCAGTCATTGCTTGGTGTAGCTTTGTTTACACCAACCTTTTCCACACGTGGATTCACTTTCGTGCACACAGCCATAACATAATAGATCACAATACCGGAATTTCAGCGAGATTTGTGTACTTAGGTATGCATGCATATTATTGTTGTGAGCTGCAGTAATATGTGATGTTGCTTGTATATAATATTATTTGTATGCCTTGTATGTTGTTGTTTTTGTCGTTTCTTTTGCCTTCTTTCTTTGGACCCTTCGTGTTGCGTTAAATCCCCTTATTAAAGTGGCTCACCAACCGACACTGGACCCAAAGAATCAGCAAGGAATTCAAATACTTGGAAGCTCAGGTAAATAGTATGGAATTCTCAGCCAACTGCACTAAATTGGGAATAACAGGTCTGAACACAAATGATATCATGGCTTGATTATCCGCATCAAGTATACATCAGTGTGTACCTTTCATAGCAATAATGATGAAAGCAACCGAAAGACAAATAGGGTGCATGGACCACCATACATCCTGAGTCAAAAGTACCCAACAAGATGGATAGTCAAACAACCCTTTTTATATGAGTAATTAGCAGCAGAAATATTAAAGGGTATATATATGACATTCAGTTAGCATACCACATTAAGAAGCTTCTGTTGCGAACAACCCAGTCTGCCTCCGCAAATTATCAGAAAAGCTTATGATGCAAGGTTCCCCAGTTTTGCTTGGTATGATATGTGGATACCTTCCAGCACAAGATACTCATGCTTCTTCAGTACGCCACTGCAAAAAGCTTCCGACACAAGGTACCGAGTCTTCCCTAGCAGGTCCTTAAGGGGAGAAGCTTCTGAAGTACGGTACCCAATCTTCTTCAGCAAGCTGCATGACAAAATCTTAAAGCACCAGCTATTCAGTCTTCCTCGGCACAATACCTCCGATGGCTTCCAACACAAGTTATCCAATCTTCCTCAGTACGACATTGGTGCAAGATATTATACAGTGAGCTGCCAACCCATGGCGATGCATCCCAAGGGTCAGACCACAACAGTTTTGTCAGAAGTAAGGATCAAGCAGCGCACAAATTAGCCTTGGGAATCAAATGCTTTTACATACTGTAAGCGTGCTACCAAGCTCATGCAATTCACTCATACGAAAATGAAGCCACAGTAAGAATCAAACAACCTCACCAATTATGAAAGATGAAGAAAGTCGGTCATACAACTTAGTGAGTGATGCAAGGACCGACAAGTGTCGAGGAAAGACAACATGGGGCAACAATTTTGGTTGTGGTTATCAAGGCCAGTTTCCTCCCCCCAGACAAAGTGATATCCTTAACCTTTGTCATTGTCTTATATGAGTGATGACTACAATGAGCTCCGTGCAAGCACAAGCGGACCTGGCATATATCCTATGACGCGAGACTTGAACAAGGATAAAACATGAATGCCGGAATATTGCACCCGGTTGTACCTATGGTCACACAAAGAATATATATATATATATATATATACAGCCTGTCTATTCTGCTAATATTAGCAGAATAACTATTCTGATAACACTTCTGCACTGCACGCTCAACGCAAGTGCACGTCATTCCCTGAACCAAGTGTGCTGCAGTACTCACACGAGTGAACTTCTCGTCGAAACAAAACTGCACGCGTTGTTTTTTCGGTACTGTTTTCGCTCTAGTTTTTAACCGTTTTTCGGAATAAGACATGCAATATGTCGTTGAAAAGCTATGGATTAGGCGCAACTTCGACATTTTGAACACTTTTCGAGATTCCACACGGTTTAAGAGCAGTTTTGAAAATGGTGCGGCCCATGACGAGTGGCAGCGAGCGTTTTTTTGCGATTTCTTCTAAACCGCTCATTGGAACGGAGCAAATGATACACCATTGGAAAGATATCATCGAGGCACATCTTTTTCATTTCTATCATTTTCTCTAATTTGTTACGGTTTAAGAGCAGTTTCAAATTTACCAAATCGCGGAATTCTGTTTTTCAAAAAAATTCAAATTTTCAGTACTGTTTTCGCTCCAGTTTTTTAACCATTTGTCGAAATGAGGCATGTAATATACAGTTGAAAAGGTATGTACGGGGCGCAACTTTCATATGTTGAAATGTTTTTGAGATTCCTTACAGTTTTAAGTTAATTTTAAAAATCATGTGGCGGACGATGAGTGGCTGCGGCCGTTTTTCGCGAAATATTTACAAACCGCTGGTCGGAATGATTCAAACGATATGTCGTTGGAAAGATATCGACAAGGCGTAACTTTTTCATGTAGAACAATCTCTCTAATTCCTTACGGTTTAAGAGGAATTTTGAATTTACCGAAATGCGGAAACTCTGTTTTTCGCGACACCAAAATCAACGTGCGTACTTCATCCGACTGAAAACCGCACTTCAACGGACTAAAAACCGCACTGCATCAGACGGGTAAGAGAACTGCATGGTTTCTTTTATTCAAACGTAATTTTTTTAAAGACGAGAAAGTAGAGTGCATTTCACATTTGGTGTAAATGAACCACAACATTATCGAGAAGTGACCTGCATTACTTTTTTTCTCATTTCTGTAACAATTTTCTACACTTCACATTGCATCTAAGTGAACCACAAGTATAACAACAGTGAAGTGCAACACTACCGAATGTGAACCGCATGCGTTTATTTTTTCTGACTTATTTATGATCGAGAGTGGACCGCAAAGACGAGGCAAGTGAACACAACACTATCAACAAAGGAACCACAAACGCTATCAAAGTGAACGGCATTAATTTTGAAACAAGTGAACTGCTCATTGTTTCTTTTTCCCCTTTTTAAAAGGTAAATTAAATGCGCCTGTACTGCAGAGACTGGTAGAATGCACTGCGCTGATTTTTCAAAATCATTTTTTCTCTGTTATCGCGTGCACGAAGTCAACTGCTCTTTGTTTTTTTTAAAGAACGAATCACAAAGCTTTTTGTTGTGAGCCGCATCATGTATTCAACAGATTCGCGGACCGCATGCTTTTGGGCGGGCAAACTGCATCACCTTTTTCCCGAGCGTCTTAGAACAAAGCAATGGACGGCGACCCAGAGGCAAATTGCACATGGAAACTGCATGCTGCCACGGACTGAAATGCCTACAGTGCTGCAGCGACCCGCAACTGTGCTGTAATGAAACCGCACATACTCAAAACCTCAAATAACGCAAAGAAGAGCTTTGTGATCTGCAATTCCACGGACACTGCACGGCAAAATCTGTAACATAAACAATGGATGAAATTGCGCTATCCCTCCCTGCCATACGAGCGCGTCGTGCCCTCTGCACTGCATGCACGGCCGGACCCCCAATTTGTCGAAACGATGGCTCGTGGGAGGATCGCCGAACAGCACGCTGTCGTCGGCCGTACTGCAAGCCATCGTTGGCCGCACTGCAGGTGCATGCATCGAGTGCTTCAGGCCACTACGGCTCTAGCCCGATGACAAGAGCACTGAACATCACGCGCGAGGTGGACTCTGGGTCGGCGTGGACCTCACCGTGTGGCCGTCGTCGCCTTTACCGGAGACAGCAGACCTGCGCGCCTTGTCAGGCGACCGTCGTCCTCCTCTTAGAGGATGGAGGGGGGAGGGTGAGCTGCTGGCTGGAGCCCATACCGGAGTGGAGTTGGTTGCTCCACGGGACTGCAGCTCATGGTGGCGGTGCTTGCTAAAGTCTGGGTTGGCTGAGGCGACGGCCAGCGTGACTGAAGGCACGCTGCTGGGCCAGGGCACTGCTGCGGCCCATGGCGAGCTCGCATGCGAGGTTGGAGATGACGAGGCAAGCACTGCTCTCGAGCAGCAGGGCGCCGGCGACGACGAACCTCGTCGGATCTGGGCGAGGTGGCTCGTGTGGGGGCAGATCGAGGCACGGGGAGGTGAGATAGGGCTCCGGTTGCAGTAGAGGGGCCGGGATTGATTTTGGCGAAGGAGTTGGGTCAAGGGGCCCGCCTGCTCCTCTCCTAGGGAATGCTCGGATCGGGGCCGACCCTAGTCAAAATCCATCCCGGGGTGAAGATGCGGAGGCTCCGGAGGCGGGGTGGCGCAGGGGGCAGGCTGGATCAGATGCCAGGACATCGCGGGGGCTCGCTGCGGCCTGGATCCGGCGTCGGCTTGTGCTGGGAAGTGGCCAGGGGAAGGGTTGCTCGCCAGCGAAGGGATGAAGGCCGCCAGCCGGGCGGGGCGCAGGAGGGAGGTGGTGTGGTGGTTGGGTAAGGGAGATGGTGCGATGGTGGGGGAGGGAGAGTCGCAGGAGGGAGGAGGTGGGTGGGTTACCACGAGGAGATGGACAGATGGGGAGTGGGGATGGGAGGCGGCGGAGGGGGAAGAAGGTGGGAGGGAGGGGGTCGGGGCACGAAGAGAGGGAAGAGGGATGGTTTCCGTGGGGTTTGGGTCGTGTGCTCGGTGGGGAGGGGTGGTTGTCTTTTTTTTCCTGTGTGTTTGTGTCGGATGAGCTCGGTGGGTTAGGTCGGGTGTTAGCAGAATAAGGTGGGTGTTAGCAGAATAACACTCTTAAGGGTGTTATCATAATAGACCCATCCTATATATACATCTGGGCTATTCTATTACACGTAATAGAATATTATTCTGTTACCCTTTTTGAACTGACGGGTTCAGGCGGTTGTACTCATGATTTTCGAGCGGTTGAACTGATGCTTTCAATTTTGTTTAACAGATCGTTTTCTTTAGTTCAAAACTTTTTTGCAATATTTTTGTCGGAACGAGGCATGTAATATATCGTTGGAAAGCTCTTGACAACTATATTTCAAGTATATTGAACGTTTTTGCAAAATCATCAAGGTTTAAGAGCAGTTTTGAGAAAACTGTTTTTTTTCAAAACCGAAAACGTGAATCGTATTTTGGACTCAATTTTCAAAGGTTTATCAGAATTGAGCAAATAAGATGGCGTTGGAAAGCTGGTGAAAATCTGAATCTTCCATATATCTAATGTGTTTTCTAATTCTATATGATTTAAAAGTAATTTGAAAAACGGTGAAATTCTGGGTGAAACATATTTTCACGTTTTTTTGCAAACGGTTTGTCGGATTGATGCAAATGATATGGCGTTGGAAAGCTATGGAAAATTCGCAACTTTTCCGTATAAAAATGTTTTTCTAATTCTTACGGTTTAAAAATGAATTCAAATACGGTCAAATTTGATTTCGAACGCAATTTTTTTAAAAAAGTTTGTCGAAATGGGGAAAATAATATACCGTTGGATAGCTATCGAAAATGCGGAACTTACTCGTGTTGAACGTTTTCTCTACTTAACAACCGTATAAAAGTAATTTTGAATAAGGTGAAACCCATCATGTTGTTTTTCCTGTCTAAAAAACAGAGTACTCGTACTGATCTATGTCTATGTTTGTAATGAGATATTTTTCACAGAGTAGTTTTAAATATGATTATACTGGCTGTGCTATTTTTCTGTTTTGGAAACATAATACTCGAAATGATCTCTGTATTGAGTTTGTGTTGAAACGTGTGTTTTCATAGACTCGACTTTACTATGTTTTTTCGTTAGAGTTTTGCTCGTAACTTTTCAACGGCTTACTATACTATCGTCCTCGAACTTGCATGGTTTGTATCATTGAACTGAATGCTATTTTTCAAAAACAAATTGTTTTGCATGTTTTCTTTTAACTCAACATTTTTTTTTGCAATGATGTTCTGGACTTCTCTCATTTTACGACTTGTACATTTACCATTTGAATTTCCGCGGGGTTTCTTTTTTTGTTTGGACTTTTATAATTTGAATTTCTATGTGTGTTTCCTTTTTAATTCAAACTGACTATTTCTTTTTGTTCTGAACTGATCACCTTTTTAACTCGTACTGATCAATATTTGTAATTCAAACCTTTTTATCCTTTCATATGACAGAAATTATTCATCTCCCCTGACCTCTTAAAATTCAAGACTCAGGCACAAACATCCTCATCTTAGCAGGACAGGCTAATTCATTCGCATGCAAAGCAACAATAACAATACTCCAAACATACCAAGGGACGTCATACCGGAAAAACAATGCACCAACGGGTTCTCTCCAGTGGCAAAATCGACAATTTTTGAACTTGCACGACATCTAAACAAGAACTACATGATACACAATTTTCCAGCATGCACCTGCTATCCTGAACATAAATGAAATGAGAGGAGGGTATCCTGAACATCTAAACAAGAACTTGCAATTTTTCCATCATGCACCCAGAGGTTCTGCCTTCTCCCCCGGCACTGAAACAAGAGCACCATTAGTTTAGTTTTAAACAAATTGAAAGTTCGAACATGAGGCATGTAGGTTTTCAAATGATGAAAGTCACAAAAGTGAGCTATTTTTGTTTTACTTCAAATAATTCAACATGAAAAAGAAAAATACAGATAAATATTTTTTGTGCGACATTCTGAAGCATATGTCAGTTCGACCTTTTTAACTACTTTTTTGCACAACGAGATGATGTTATTGAACTGGCTAGGTACATTCAGTTTTACCTAGTATGGTTGGACTAGTAATGCAAGCACTGCTTCCAACGTTTTATAGAGATCAGTAGCCATCCAACTATGGAATCATGCAAACCCAATCTGCATACACTAGTGAATATTGAAAAAAAGAACCCATGTTTGTCAACTTTGAACTTTTGTATGCGTTTTCCCTCAACTTATTGTATCCGCGAGTCTGAACTGATGCAATTATATAAGAATACCAAACATTTATTACCTGAACCTGAAAAGGATCTAAGACAGGTTGCCCTGGAACTGCAACTTGTATTTTTTACTGCTCATCTTTAACATTAAGAAAGTACTAATCGGTACTAGTATTTTGTGTAAGTCATACAGATCTGTACTACTGCTTGTCGTCCTGATGAGCACTAGTACTGATCGCTAACACAGAATTACAAGAAAAATGGCCTTCATGGATAGCAGTATGTGAACTAAAGAGTAGGAGAGGAGGAGCACGAAGGTGTTTCTCACCAATCATGCTCCTGATGGCGTGGTGGATGGCAAGAATCCATGGCTGAACAGGAGGTTGAGGCGTCGCGGCAGGAACTCCAGGGCTGGCGGGCCTCGTCGGGGTTGGCACATCGTCAGGAAGGTGGTGGTCCTTCGCTGGGAGGTGGAGGCACCGTGCCATGGCGGCAGAGGTTGGGTCGGGTCCTGCGGGAAGGGGCAGCGTCCAGATATTAGGAAAATGAACTACCAAAATTCCCCAATCAGTACTGTAGATATTAGCAAATTTGAACTGATAGTGTTATAGGGAGGCACACCTAAGAGGAGGAGGAAGCGCCTACCCAGGGGCTCGTCAATGACCGGAAGGTGGAGCAGCATTACAAACTGGACTGAACTAAATTGATATTTTTGCAGTTGTTGTATGCATTTTAAAACTTTACATTTGTTGATTTTTAAATCCACTCATGGAAATTCTGTTTTAAGAAAATCCAGTCATGGAAATTGTAGTGGGTTCAAACTAAATTGTTCTGATATAAAAATGCAACATAAAAAACACATTTCAGCTTCTCTGAATCAAAATTCTAGCATCACATCAACACAACCAAACTGGTTTTCTAACACAACATTTAACTGCTTCACATGATCTATATCTCTCAAAAAAGGAAACTTGTTTTACAACATTTTAACAAATACTCCTACAAAAAATTTATGAGGCCAGTGCTTCCATAGAAGTAACAAGATGCAAGCTTAGTTCTTAGGTTACTAATTTGTAAATATTAGTGCTGCTACGAGCATTTATAAATACTAGTGAACTTGAACTTGTGGTCTATCAAGATCTGAACTGATTGTGTTACAAGCACAAACACAAAATCTAATGAAGCTGATATATGTACATGTTAAAAAGAGAATCAAGTTCATGTATATTAATTGGAGAAGCTCAAAAAGAAACTTTTAAAACTTTTAACACACGATCATCAGTTCAATATAAACAGACTGATGTTAACATGCCAATATGTTGTCCGTCCAACCTCCCTCGGGCTGCAGTTCTAATAGAAAACAAAATAGTAAGATAAAGAGCATTAGAGAGGAAAGAGATAGAACGGGTGCATGGACTGCCGCTGGTTTTCTTGTTGACCCACAGCTGAAGAAACTCCTATAGGCTACAGGTCGTAATGAAGAGAAAATGGAGATGAGGTTGTGTGGCGGCGGCGCTGAATGTAAAGGAGCTTGGGGATCTACCATGTGACGCCCGGCTGTTCACCGTAGCGAGCGAGTAGGGTCACCAGAGAGGAGTGGGGAGGGGGATCCAAGGACCAGGTGCACCATGCGTGAAGACGGGCAGCTACCCCGTCATCTTCCTCCTCGTCGCTGGGATCTCAGGGGGAAGGCGGACGATTCCTTGGGAGGAAGGCGGCCGGGGCGCAGGGAGGTGGTGGTGCGGCGCCTAGGCGGGACTGGGAGGGGGCGGCGCGTCGGCGGGAGGTGGTGGTGGGGTGCGTCGGCGGGGGAGGAGATGGCGCGTCTGCGGGAAGTGGTGGC
>NC_057813.1:292686857-292736900 GCF_018294505.1 Triticum aestivum
GCGTCGCCGGGAGGCAGGGGGCCGCGCATCGGCGGGAGGTGGTGGCGGGGCGCGTCGGCGGAAAGGGGAGGGCGGTGCGTCACCGGGAGGCACGGGGCTGCACATCAACGTGGGAGGAGACGGCGCGTCTGCGGGAGGTGGTGGCGCGGCACGGCACCGGGAGGTTGGGGCGAGGCCCGTCAGCGGGAGGTTGGGTTGCGGCGCGTCGGGCTCTTTTTTAGTGTACCAAAATGCAGATCGGGCCTTATAGGGGGCGATGGTAACAAAATAGCCCAGCCCTATATATATATATAATTCATGCTACCACCCGGTGGTAGTTACCCCACATATCTCATATACTACCATGTGGTATCATATATACTATTTTATTAATTTAAATATGTTCATATACTATATCTAAGATATTTGAAAGCAAGTTACGTGAAAAAATTGCATATGAGCCCATAGTTTTTGTTATGTTTGTGAAATAGGTACATATTTGTACGTAAAAAAGAGCATACTCAAAACATGGTATAAAGTACCTAAAAATTAGTATATATACTACCTAATCATTATTATATACAAATACTACACGTACATACTCTCGGTTTCGATAGATACTACATACAACATACAAAACGCAAGTGGTGGTAACTACCACTCCTTGTAGGAAACATTTGTCCTATATATATAGATATAGGGTCGCGCTATTAGTCACCCTGGGTGAGGAATATTTATTCTTCACCCCTCTCTATTTTTGACATCAATGCACCGTATTTTTATGTTTCATAATTTTTTTATTTCATACATAAAAAGAGAACGTAAGAAAATATGTACTCGCCGTAAAAAATATTTTATGTTACGTAAAATTACGAATGTAAAAACATAGTGTAAAACATACATAAAATGTGATTTTTCTGGTCTTATTACCTATATATTTTTTATATCAAATTTTACATATTGAATCAATATGCATGTAATTATCTATATTCTAAACTAATTTATTTACGAAGCGATCGTAAGATTACCTCGGGTGAAGAATAACTTATTCTGCATCCTGAATGATGAATAGTAACACACACACATACACATATACATACATACATACATATATATATATATATATACATATATATATATATACAGCCGGTCTATTATGCTAATATTAGCAAAATAGTTATTCTGATAACACTTCCGCACTGCACGCTCAACGCGAGGGCACTGCATCCCTATCGAACGAGCACTGCAATGTCAACAGAAAAACTTGCATGCATTTTTTTGGCATTGTTTTTTGCTCCCATTTCTAAACCATATCGTCGGAACAAGACATATAACATCCCGTTGGATAGCTATGCAAAATGCATTGCCTCGTCATGTTGAGCAATTTTCGAGATTCATCGCAGTTTAAGAGCAGTTTCAAAAACAGTGTGCGCATGACGGGATGCAGCGAGCGTATTTTCGCGGTTTTTCCTAAACCGCACATCGGGAAGAAGCAAATGATATGGCATTGGAAAGATATCGTTGAGCCATATCTTTTTCATATTCATTATTTTCTTTTATTCTTTAATGTTTAAGAGCAGTTTTAAATTTAGTAAGTGGCGGAATTCAGTTTTTTCAAATTGTTTGTAATTTTTTTACTCTTCAATTTGCACAAAAATATATATTTCCCTTAAAGTAGCTTATTTCTTATTAGCAGGGAAATATTTAGTAGAGAAGTAATAAATCATATCCTGGGGACTACGCACACAACCAGGATCAAGAGAATTAAACCAAGTTTTAGCAACACCCTTTAATGAGAATGGAAATATCTTAAGGATATAATAGTAGCGAGATTTCTCATCATTAGTGAATAGGGTGGCTATATCATTTAACTTAGTAAGATGTGCCACAATAGTTTCAGATTCATAACCATAGAAAGGATCAGATTCAACCAAAGTAATTATCTCAGGATCGACAGAGAAATCATAATCCTTATTAGTAACAAAGATAGGTGAAGTAGCAAAAGTAGGGTCATATTTCATTCTAGCATTCAGAGATTTCTGTTTCTGTTTAGCTAATAACTTATTAAGATCAGATCTATCTTTGCAAGCAAGAAAATCTCTAGCAGTTTCTTCATCCATAACATAACCCTCAGGAACAACATGCAATCCATATTTAAGGGAAGAACCTTCATCATCACTATCATCAATAATATCAGTTTCAATCGTTTCATTCTCTCTAACCCTAGCAAGTTGTTCATCAAGATATTCACCTAATGGCACAATAGTATCAAGCATAGAAGTAGTTTCATCATAAGTATCATGCAAAGTAGAAGTGGCATCATCAATAACATGTGACATATCAGAATTCATAGCAGAAGTAGGTTTAGGTGTCGCAAGCTTACTCATAACCAAAGGAGAATCTAGTGCAGAGCTAGATGACAGTTCCTTACCTCCCTCGTAGTTGAGGGATAAATCTTAGTTCTTTCGTCTTTCAAGTTCCTCATAGTGATCAGCAGATATAAATCCCAAGTGACTCAAAGAATAGAGCTATGCTCCCTGGCAACGGCTCCAGAAAATAGTCTTGATAACCCAAAAGTATAGGGGATTGCAACAGTTTTCGAGGGTAGAGTATTCAACACAAAATTATTGATTCGACACAAGGGGAGCCAAAGAATATTCTCAATTATTAGCAGTTGAGTTGTCAATTCAACCACTCCTAGATAACTTAGTACCCACAACAAAGTATTTAGTAGCAAAGTGTATGGAACTAACGGTAACAGTAGTAAAAGTAACAGTAGTAGTTTTGTAGTAACTGTAACAGCAGCAGCGGTAAAGTAAATAAGCAGAGAGCAATATGTGAAAGTCTCATAGGCATTGGATCAGTGATGGATTATTATGTCAGATGCGATTCCTCATGTAATAGTTATAACATAGGGTGACAAAGAACTAGCTCCAGTTCATCAATGTAAATGTAGGCATGTATTCCAAATATAGTCATACGTGCTTATGGAAAAGAACTTGCATGACATCTTTTGTCCTGCCCTCCCGTGGTAGCGGGGTCCTAATGGAAACTAAGGGATATTAAGGCATCCTTTTAATAGAGTACCGGACCAAAGCATTAGCACTTAGTGAATACATGAACTCCTCAAACTATGGTCATCACCGAGAAGTATCCCGATTATTGTCACTTCGGGGTTGTCGGATCATAACACATAATAGGTGACTATAGACTTGCAAGATAGGATCAAGAACTCACATATATTCATGAAAACATAAAATATTCAGATCTGAAATCATGGCACTCGGGCCCTAGTGACAAGCATTAAGCATAGCAAAATCATAGCAACATAAATCTCAGAACATAGTGGATACTAGGGATCAAACCCTAACAAAACTAAATTGATTACATGGTAAATCTCATCCAACCCATCACCGTCCAGCAAGCCTACGATGGAATTACTCATGCGCGGTGGTGAGCATCATGAAATTGGTGATGGAGAATGGTTGATGATGATGACGGCGTCGGATCCCCCTCTCCGAAGCCCTGAACGGACTCCAGATCAGCTCTCCTGAGAGAGATTAGGGCTTGGTGGCGGCTCCGTATCGTAAAACGCGATGAATCTTTCTCTCTGATTTTTTTTCTCCATGAAAGTGAATATATAGAGTTGGAGTTGACGTCGGTGGAGCTTCAGGGGACCCACGAGGCAGGGGCGCGCCTGGTGGGGCACCCTCGTGGACAGGGCGTGGTCCCCCTGATGTTGATTCTTTCGCCAATATTTTTTAGTAATTCCAAAAGGTTGCTCCGTGGATTTTCAGGTCATTCCGAGAACTTCTATTTTTGCACAAAAATAACACCATGGCAGTTCTGCTGAAAACAGCGTCAGTCCGGGTTAGTTCCATTCAAATCATGCAAGTTAGTGTCCAAAACAAGGGCAAAAGTGTTTGGAAAAGTAGATACGACGGAGACGTATCACTCGCCTTGTAGACATAGTTTTCCATAGCAAACAAAGCCTCTCTGCCATCAAGGTCCTTGCCAACGGTGATCTCCTGGTTAATCAGATAATTGAGTCCTAGAAACAAAGAGTGTGAACAAAGGCTGTTTACCCACCTCCAACTCAAAAATCCTGAAGGCCCCAAGAAGCTGGTATCTTGCTCACAGACGTAACAAGCACTGTTAGGATACTCACGTATTTCACAGTGCTCGTATACAGTGGGTTTTTTGCAATATAACTTTTCCGGCTCATGTGTCTGAATGATCTTCAGTCTTTTGCTCTCGCCTGATCGAGCAAGGAACCAGTTGTGCTTCCCTGTTTTTGGCAAAGGTGGTGTGATTACAAAGGGAAGTAGCTGTAGGGACACTGCATCATATCAAAAAGGACAAGCATTGTTAATGTAAGATCAAGATTCCTTCAGATTATTAGTAGGACAATGCAAGAAACAACATTGATATGTCCCTGTTGGAATTGGGAGGAAAATACAGGGAATTGTATACTGGGTTCGAAAATATAGAAGTGCCTTGCATGGTTATACTCATGTTATCTCGCAACCGATTCTTCATAGGAAACTACCATGTCATGCATGTTATGTAATCATGTTCTGTCCTCACAAACAAATTCTTCAAGGTAACTAACAGACCATGCATTGTTATATACTCGTGTTCTGTGGGCAAAATTTTTGTGAGGATATTATTCTAGCCATTGATTGCTGAAGGGGGAATATAGGTATGTACACATGGTAAGCATTACAGGATTTCACTACTTCCAAATACAGAGTTCTTCATATGTACATTTACTTCCCTAATGTATGGTTAGATGAAACCAACAGTGTGGCGCATGTTTCTACATCATGAAAATGAGGAAACTAACATGGCCATTGATACACACTCATATTTAGTAGTAGTATATATATTACTGTCAAATAAGGAGAATATCCGTATATTCCTAACTGTTTGATTTTTTATGGGTACAAATTGGCTGTAATGACATGGTCACAATCGCATGAATTAACTTGTTCCAAATATAGCTGAGTTACGGCATCTCTAATACCTTGCCATGCTCAAATAGGGATATGCCAATCATCAAAAAATGTTCAAACAGTGTCTTGGAATCATCATGAACATCAGACGAAAACAACTTACACGCGCCGTCCCAGCAATACATGATGCCATCTGCTTTGTCGATCGTGTAGATGATGCCATTGTGTTCAATAGCATCACAGAAGTGTGTATCAGCTTTGACGATGATCCACGTGAGCTGAGTTATCTCCAGCTAAAGAAGGCACTGGTGTAAAGATAGGCGAGTCCGTGGTCGAACAAGGCAAATAGCTTGAAGTCTGCGTAATTCGCATGTCGTGTGGGCACTTGGCAGATTACAATCTTCTGCAAAACAAGGTCTGTCCAACTGGCGTGGTATTGTAGATGACTTGGACCACGATGGTAAAACTTTATATAATCCAACGGAGGAAGGATAATCTCATGGGAGGTCTGGAAGTTCACGAGCACCAACTTTTTCTCGTCTTCTCTGACGGCATCCCTCCAGTGGGAGTTCATGCCGACCTAGTACATACCTGTCAAGAAGTTTTGGGCGATGGTGATTAGATCGAAGTCGAGGGATGCAAAGAAGTTTCGGCTAATGGAGATTGGACTGAAGTAGAGGGGCATCATGTACGCCTCTGTATCATGGTGAGCAAATCTCGCAAGACCAGATAGCAGCAAGCAGGGTGTCTTGAAAATCTTAGGCCTCACTTCGATGATGGCCGTGTGCATGTCCCTCGAGCATGCAGCCAGCCGTAGGGCGCTCAACATATCCATACACAAACAAGAGATGTAGAGGATGTCAATGGGGAGATTGCTCCAATCGCGGCTCATATGGATGCTACGCGGTTCGCATTCGGCCATGGTGGAGTTTGGAAGGTGGGGTTTTTGGTGGCTTGATTTACAGGGGAGAAGGTTGTCGGTGCTGGAGCGGCTAGTGAGAGAATAGTGGTACTGGGGGAGGCAAGCAAGGCAACGGTACGCGGGGGCACAGTGAGATGGAGATGGGGATGGAGATGGAGATGGAGTGGTGCTAGGGGAGAGGTAGATGAGGCGAGGCATGCTAATGTGCTATACAACGGCGGTGACAGGCTACACAATGCACAGGGTGAGGCTGACTTTGCTAACCCGAACAAGCTGCCTGGACTAGTGTCAGGCATAGGGTGTTGTCACTTCACTGTGAGGACCGGATGAATAGTATTTTGACCATCAAGTGTACCACAGTTGTACTACTACTACTAGTAGTAGTAGGAACATGACTACTCCAGTACTGTATAGCGGAAATAGGTCTCCCGTGCTAGCATGCCTGTTCACTTCATCCTCCAGGTATCATCCATATTGCGAGCATAACCAAATTCTCGTGCATGCGGAAGCGCGAAGATGGGCCTTTTATTTTTTGAGGATAACCGTGTATTCCTTAACCAGTGAATATTGTGTCTCCCTTGCACGCGCCAATATCCATCAGAACCAGCTACAACACATTTTTTATCTGTTTGCATAGGTCCCACCTATCAGAAAGGTGCAGAAATAAAAAGGAATCATAAAATGTCTCACCATGGTGATTCGAAAAGAGTGACCTCAACTAGCCAGTGGCACATGTAGCGCTAGAAGGATGCGCATGTACACGAACAGGTACGACTCCTCAGTCTACCCACATAGCCTTTTCGTTTAGCCTACCAAGCCTTCTAATCAACTGCCTGCACGCCACTTCTCCCATTTACTTCTCCATCGGGAACCGATTTTCCTCGACTTCTTGACCTCTCCTTCATCTTCATTTGCATCCAAACCCCACTGCATTCACATTGTTTTAACCTCTTCACATATTCCTGGAGTAATTCCGAAGCCCCTTTAAATAATCATCTACTTTAGTTAGACTAGCCATCTAATCCTAATTCTCCAAACCATAGCCCTCCGTTCTAGCGGTTCCAAATGGCGAAAGAGATCCAGCTGCCGGTTTTTAGCGTCCAACATGTCCTCGTCGAAGGCTCGTTGAGCATAGTTGCCACGTCACCGACCACCCAAGGGTTGTTCGGAAGTGGATCAACAATTTATCCAACTCCCTCGAAATGGTAGAGATGAAGGTCATCGGTCTCAACGCAGAGTACACTGAGCGTGCCACTGGGAAGATCCAACGCGTCGTCGTCCTTCAGCTATGCCTCGAAGATGATGTTTTGGTGTACCACAACATACACACGCCCTCCATACCAGGTTAGCTTCACAATTTCTTGTCTCGGGAGGACATATACTTATGTGGGGCAGCTATCGAAGGGGACAAACAGAAGCTGGCGATGTACAACCTTGATTTGAAAAGCATCCCTAACCTACAAACCAGAATCAAAATTCCTGTAGAAGATTGTGATAAATAGACACCATCCCTATTCGACGTAGCAAATTTTGTGCTCGGTACAAATGTTCAGAAGAAAAGGCTGCACTAGCAGCAGGGCATTATGGATGGATGAACTATTTCCTCTCTTCTAAAATAATTTATTCCCTCTTGCTGTATAATGATATAGATGGACTATTTCGATGGTGTGCATGTCTTTGGAACAAGTAGTAGCATGGGTCCACTTGACTATAAGGACCTATTTATCCGCCTAGCTTTCTCTACTACTCTTTCCAGTGATCGGTATGCAATGCATGTGTCCGTAGACATGACAGCTTGTCTAGTGATCGGTATGAAATGCACAACGTCTTCGTACTCGTACAGCAACAAATCGGCCGCAGACAGCATGGTCCACCTTTGACCGCCATGTGCAAGGTTCGTGCTATCCTCTTCAATCTCATTGTGGTTCCATCCTACCAATTCAGGCGGTGGCCTGTTGCATGCCTGATCCCAATGTTGGATAAAGGATCTACGGGAACGGTGTCACCATTTTTAATGTTGTGCAAATTAATGTTGGTACCCTCCCGTACATATGCAAGGCAATCTCCACTCGCACCGAGCCTAACCTGTGAAACAGTGGCAGGGGGAGGATTAGGAAAAGGACATGGAAGTAGTCTTTAGAATGCATTTACTACATGATCAAACTCATCTTACCTGCTCATCGGAGGAAATACGAGTGCCCCTCAGTGTCAGCATCTCCAGGGGCGTCAACTTGCAACTATGGCCATGCCGTGCTGAAGAGACCCCCAAGGAAACATCCTCATGCATTGCACGGAACATCAAGATGCATTTTTATGAGTAGTTTATCTTGTGAGAAAAAAGGATGAACGAGTGAAGGCCTTAATTGCAAATGTGGAGAAGGGCGTAGGTATCTTTTTGCAAAATTGCCATAGTTTTCTTCCTATCTGTCAGATATAAATTGGACGGCCTATATTGCAGGATGGCAGGCACACCATCATCACCAACTCTGTTTTTTTACAAGACTAGCAAGATGTCCGTGCGTTGCACGGAACATCAAGATCTTGTGGGAGAAAAGGATGAACGAGGGAAGGCCTTATCTACAAATGTGGAGAGGAGTGCGTGTAATTTGTCATAGTTTCCTTCCTATCCGTCGGATATAGATCGGACGGCCTATATTGCAGGATGGTAGGCACACCATCATCACCAACTCTGCTTTTTATAAGAGTATATATATATATCCTGCTAGTATAAGAGTACTAGCAAGATGCCCATGCGTTGCACGGAACATCAAGATGCATTTGTATGAGTAGTTTATCTTTTGGGAGAAAAGGATAAATGGGGGAATGCCTTATTTGCAAATGTGGAGAGGGGTGTGGGTATCTTTTTGCAAAATTGCCATAGTTTCCTTCATATCCGTTAGATATAAATCGGACGGTCTATACTACAGGATGGCAGGTACACCGTTGCTACGTCTTGAGCTTGCGTTGGTTTTCCTCGAAGAGGAGAGGGTGATGCAGCAAGTGTAGCATAAGTATTTCCCTCAGCTTTTGAGAACCAAGGTATCAATCTAGTAGGAGGCTCCTCAAAAGTCCCACGCACCTACACAAACAAACTGAGAACTCGCAACCAACGCAATAAAGGGGTTGTCAATCCCTTCAAGGCCACTTGCGAAAGTGAGATCTGATAGATATAGTATGATAAGATAAATATATTTTTGGTATTTTATAATATAGATGCAAAAAGTAAAGATGAAAATAAAAGTAGATTGAAAGCAAATATGATAAGAGATAGACCCGGGGGCCATAGGTTTCACTAGAGGCTTTTCTCGAGATAGCATAAGTATTATAGTGGGTGAACAAATTACTGTCGAGCAATTGATAGAAAAGCGAATAATTATGAGATTATCTAGGCATGATCATGTATATAGGCATCACATCCAGAACAAGTAGACCGACTCCTGCCTGCATCTACTACTATTACTCCACACATCGACCGACTCCTGCCTGCATCTAGAATATTAAGTTCAAAAAGAACAGAGTAACGCATTAAGCAAGATGACATGATGTACAGGGATAAACTCATGCAATATGATATAAACTCCATCTTGTTATCCTCGATGGCAACAATACAGTAAGTGTCTTGCAACCCTTTTTGTCACTGGTAAGAACACCGCAAGATTGAACCCAAAGCTAAGCACTTCTCCCATGGCAAGAAAGATCAATCTAGTAGGCCAAACCAAACTGATAATGCGAAGAGACTTGCAAAGATAACTCAATCATACATAAAAGAATTCAGAGAAGATTCAAATATTATTCATAGATAAACTTGATCGTAAACCCACAATTCATCGGATCTCGACAAACACACCGCAAAAAGTGATTACATCGAATAGATCTCCACAAGAGAGGGGGAGAACATTGTATTGAGATCCAAAAAGAGAGAAGAAGCCATCTAGCTAATAACTATGGACCCGTAGGTCTGTGGTAAACTACTCACAACTCATCGGAGGGGCAAGGATGTTGATGTAGAGGCCCTCCGTGGTCGATTCCCCCTCCGGCAGAGTGCCGGCGAAGGCTCCAAGATGGGATCTCGCAGATACAGAAGGTTACGGCGGTGGAAATTGTGTTTCGTGGTGCTCCTGGATGTTTTCGGGCTACGTAGGTATATATAGGAGGAAGAAATACGTCGGTGGCCGCCCGAGGGGCCCACGAGACAGGGGGCGCGCCCTACAGGGGGGCACCCTCCTATCTCGTGGCCGCCTCGGCTGCTTCTTGGCTTGCACTCCAAGTCCTCCGGATCACGTTCGTTCCAAAAATCACGCTCCCGAAGGTTTCATTCCGTTTGGACTCCGTTTGATATTCCTTTTCTTCGAAATACTGAAATAGGCAAAAAAACAGCAATACGGGCTGGGCCTCCGGTTAGTAGGTTAGTCCCAAATATGATATAATTGTGTAAAATAAAGCCCATAAACATCCAAAAAGGGTAATATAATAGCATGAAACAACCAAAAGTATTAGATACGTTGGAGACATATCAAGCATCCCCAAGCTTAATTCTTGCTCGTCCTTGAGTAGGTAAATGATAAAAAGAGAATGTTTTATGTGGAATGCTACCTAGCATAATTTGTAGTGTAATTTTCTTTATTGTGGCATAAATGTTCAGATCCAAATGATTCAAAATAAAAGTTCATATTTATAAAAGAAATAGTAACACTTCAAGCATACTAATCAAAGTAATCATGTCTTCTCAAAATAACATGGCAAAAGAAAGTTCATCCCTACAAAATTATATAGTTAGGCTATGCTTCATTTTCGTCACACAAAGATGCTCCCAACTCCTATACCCCCGATGACAAGCCAAGCAATTGTTTCATACTTAAATAATCTCAAACTTTTTCAACCTTCACGCAATACATGAGCTTGAGCCATGGATATAGCACTATGGGTGGAATAGAATATGATGATGGGGATTGTGTGGAGAAGACAAAAAAGGAGAAAGTCTCACATTGACGAGGATAATCAACGGGCTATGGAGATGCCCATCAATTGATGTCAACATGAGGAGTAGGGATTGCCATGCAACGGATGCACTAGAGCTATAAGTGAATGCTCAACAAAAAGAAAACTAGTGGGTGTGCATCCAACTTGCTTGCTCACGAAGACCTAGGGCATTTGAAGAAGCCCATCGTAGGAATATACAAGCCAAGTTCTATAATGAAAAATTCCCACTAGTATGAAAAAGACAACTTATGAGACTCACTATATGAAAAACATGGTGCTACTTTGAAGCACAACATATGAGACTCACTACATGAAGAACAAGGTGCTACTTTGAAGCACAAGTGTGGAAAAAGAGATAGTAACATTGCCCTTTTTTTCTTTTTTTTCTTTTGGCCTTTCTTCTTTTTTTCTTTTTTTCTTTGGGCAATGCTCTAATAATGATGATCATCACACTTTCATTGATTACAACATATGAATTACAACTCAAAACTAGAACAAGATATGACTCTATATGAATGCCTCCGGCGGTGTACCGGGATGGTGCAATGAATCAAGAGTGACATGTATGAGAAATATTGCATGGTGGCTTTTCCACAAATACGATGTCAACTACATGATCATGCAATGGCAATATGACAAAAGTAACGTATGTCATGATGATGATAAACGGAACGGTGGAAAGTTGCATGGCAATATATCTCGGAATGGCTATGGAAATGCCATAATAGGTAGGTATGGTGGCTGTTTTGAGGAAGATATAAGGAGGTTTATGTGTGATAGAGTGTATTGTATCACGGGGTTTGGATGCACCGACGAAGTTTGCACCAACTCTCAAGGTGAGAAAGGGCAATGCACGGTACCGAAGAGGCTAGCAATGGCGGAAAGGTAAAAGTGCGTATAATCCATGGACTCAACATTAGTCAAAAGAACTCATATACTTATTGCAAAAATTTAGAAGTCATCAAAAATCAAGTACTACGCGCATGCTCCTAGGGGGATAGATTGGTAGGAAAATACCATCGCTCGTCCCCGACCGCCGCTCATAAGGATGCACAAGCCAGGTACACTTCATGTTTCAAATTTGTTACACAACTTTAACCATACGTGCATGCTACAGGACTTGCTAACTTCAACACATGCATTCTTTAAATTCATAATCACCCAACTAGCATGACTTTAATATCACTACCTCCATATCTCAAAACAATTATCAAGTATCAAATTGATCATAGCATCCAATTCACTTCCTATAATAGTTTTTATTATACCCAACTTGGATGCCTACCATTCTAGGACCAATTTTATAACCATAGAAAATACCATGCTGTTCTAAATGACTCTCAAAAAGATATAAGTGAAGCATGAGAGTCTAGCAATTTCTACAAAAATAAGTCACCACCGTGCTCTAAAAGATATAAGTGAAGCACTAGAGCAAAAACTATCAAGCTCAAAAGATATAAGTGAAGCACATATAGTATTCTAGCAAATTCTAATCAAATAGGCTTGTCCCAAAATGTGTGTCCAGCAAGCATGATTGTGGTAAACTAAAAAGCAAACACAATATAATACACGACACTCCAAGCAAAACACATATCATGTGGCGAATAAAAATATAGCTCCAAGTAAAGTTACCAATGAACAAAGACGAAAGAGGGGATGCCTTCCCGGGGCATCCCCAAGCTTAGGCTCTTGCCACCCTTTATTCCAAAGTCCATAAAAGCTTTACACAAAACTTGACAACTTCACAACACAAAACTTAACAGGAAATCTTATAAGCTCCTTTAGTGAAAGAAAACAAAACCACCACATAAGTTACTGCAATGAACTCATTCTTTATTTATTTTTGTGTTAAACCTACTGTATTCCAACTTCTCTATGGTTCATAAACTATTTTACTAGCCATAGATGCATCAAAATAAGCAAACAACACACGAAAAACAGAATTTGTCAAAAACAGAACAATCTGTAGCAATCTGTAACTAACGCAAACTTCTTGAACTCTAAAAATCCTACCAAAATAAGAAGCACTGGACAATTTGTTTATTGATCAGCAGCAAAAAGAATCAATGCAAAATCACGTTTCTGTGATTTATTGATCTTTTTCTCGTGAGCGCAAAGTTTCTGTTTTTGAGCAGAATCAAATCAACTATCGTCATAGTTTATCCTATAGGTTCTACTTGGCACAAACACTAATTAAAAGATAAAAACACATCTAAACAGAGAGTAGATGCAAGATTTATTACTAAACAAGAGCAAAAGCAAAAAACAGAAAGAAAATTGGGTTGCCTCCCAACTAGCGCTATCGTTTAACGCCCCTGGCTAGGCATAAAAGTGAAGATAGATCTAAGTAGTGCCATAATAATAAGATAGATCTTGAAAACTCATCTCATATTCTCTACGTTCGGCAGCAAGTTTTCTTTGTGGCAAGGAAAAATAATCAAAAGGGCTAAATTTAGCGGGACAAAAGTCCCCAAGATCAATCTCAGGAGGAACGGGTTCCTCCTTTGGCCCTTTATAATGCACAACTAATTCATCACTAAAAGCATTATTTTGGCAAAATCTCATGAGCCTATACTCAAGAGAGTATCCTAGCTCATTATTTCGAAGAGCAAAATCATTGTTAAGTTCGGAAATTCTATCAAGCAAGACATTGGTAGGAACCTTTTTTCTAAGGTTTTCATCGAAAGCGACATAGTTCGAAGATTGAAAACACCTAATTTCCTCTTGATCAAAGAGGACCGCCTCTATGGGAGGACGACCGACGTCCACCCTATAGTGTGCAAAGATTTCTTTGGCCTCTCTTATTATAAATCTAAACTCATGAGCCAAAAATATAGTAACATTGCGCTTAACAGAAGAATGCTCAATATTGGAAAATTCTAGAAAAATTCTTTGTATGCAAGGATGCATATGCATAAATTGTCTTTCAAGTTCAACTACAAGCATAGCAATAGCATCCGCAAGACTACTAGTTTTATGAAGAATAGAACCACCCATGGAAGGTAAAGCACCGACACAAGTAAAGAAACGTTGAATAACACCTTTTCCAATAATGTTACCACTACCGATACGAAACTTTTTAGTATGCAAGATAGGGGGTTCTTCATCCGGAGCCTCAAAATTTTCCATGTTATCATTATTGTCCATATCGACGATAATATCCCCAATTTTAGACATAATGGCAAACAAAAGCGAGGAAGAAGAAAGCAAGCGAAAGAGAGAGAGAGATTGGGAAAGAGAGGGCGAATAAAACGGCAAGGGTGAAGTGGGGGAGAGGAAAACGAGATGCAAATGGCAAATAATGTAAATGCGAGGGAGATGGGTTTGTGATGGGTACTTGGTATGTCTTGACTTGAGCGAAGACCTCCCTGGCAACGGTGCCAGAAATCCTTCTTGCTACGTCTTGAGCTTGCGTTGGTTTTCCTCGGAGAGGAGAGGGTGATGCAACAAGTGTAGCGTAAGTATTTCCCTCAGTTTTTGAGAACCAAGGTATCAATCCAGTAGGAGGCTCCTCAAAAGTCCCACGCACCTACACAAACAAACTGAGAACTCGCAACCAACGCAATAAAGGGGTTGTCAATCCCTTCACGGCCACTTGCGAAAGTGAGATCTGATAGAGATAGTATGATAAGATAAATATATTTTTGGTATTTTATAATATAGATGCAGAAAGTAAAGATGCAAATAACAGTAGACTGAAAGCAAATATGATAAGAGATAGACCCGGGGGCCATAGGTTTCACTAGAGGCTTCTCTCGAGATAGCATAAGTATTACGGTGGGTGAACAAATTACTGTCGAGCAATTGATAGAAAAGCGAATAATTATGAGATTATCTAGGCATGATCACGTATATAGGCATCACATCCAAAACAAGTAGACCGACTCCTGCCTGCATCTACTACTATTACTCCACACATCGAACGACTCCTACCTGCATCTAGAGTATTAAGTTCACAAAGTACAGAGTAACGCATTAAGCAAGATGGCATGATGTAGAGGGACAATCTCATGCAATATGATATGAACCCCATCTTGTTATCCTCGATGGCAACAATACAATACGTGTCTTGCAACCCTTTCTGTCACTGGGTAAGAACACCGCAAGATTGAACTCAAAGCTAAGCACTTCTCCCATGGCAAGAAAGATCAATCTAGTAGGCCAAACCAAACCAATAATTCGAAGATACTTGCAAAGATAACTCAATCATACATAAAAGAATTCAGAGAAGATTCAAATATTATTCACAGATAAACTTGATCATAAACCCACAATTCATCGGATCTCGACAAACACACCGCAAAAAGTGATTACATCGAATAGATCTCCACAAGAGAGGGGGAGAACGTTGTATTGAGATCCAAAAAGAGAGAAGAAGCCATCTAGCTAATAACTATGGACCCGTAGGTCTGTGGTAAACTACTCACAACTCATCGACGGGGCAAGGATGTTGATGTAGAGGCCCTCCATGGTCGATTCCCCCTCCGGCAGAGTGCCAGCGAAGGCTCCAAGATGGGATCTCGCGGATACAGAAGGTTACGGTGGTGGAAATTGTGTTTCGTGGTGCTCCTGGATGTTTTCGGGGTACGTAGGTATATATAGGAGGAAGAAGTACGTCGGTGGCCGCCCGAAGGGCCCACGAGACAGGGGCGTGCCCTACAGGGGGGCACCCTCCTATCTCGTGGCCGCCTCGGCTGCTTCTTGGCTTGCACTTCAAGTCCTCCGGATCACGTTCGTTCCAAAAATCACGCTCCCGAAGGTTTCATTCAGTTTGGAGTCCGTTTGATATTCCTTTTCTTCGAAATACTGAAATAGGCAAAAAAACAGCAATACGGGCTGGGCCTCCGGTTAGTAGGTTAGTCCCAAAAATTATGGTAATGTGTAAAATAAAGCCCATAAACATCCAAAGGGGTAATATAATAGCATGGAACAATCAAAAATTATAGATACGTTGGAGACGTATCAACCGTCATCAACAACTCTGTTTTTTATAACAGTGGAGTAGAGATAGAGATAGAGACTACTACTACCAGTGTGCTGGCCCGTGCGTTGCAATGGATCCAAAGTAGTAGAATAATACTTGTTCACGGGCTTGAAATATAAACACTCTAGTTTTGATATACATGTGTCAGCAGACATGACAGCTTGTCCATGGAAGTAACCACGGCGACCATCATGTTTCTTGTTTCTACCACTGCCACACCCACACGCGATTCCCATGACACCGCTCCAACCCACGGCATGACGTCCCTCGACGTGCGCCTCATCCCTCTCGGCCCCACCGCTCCTCTACCTTTGTGTGCATGACATGCGGGCCAGCTGAACAACGATGACCATCAACTTTCTACCACAGCCACACCCGATTGGAAGCGGTTTGCCTACTCTGCTCCTATGCTCTGATCCGTACTCCCGCACCATCGAATTTTCATCCAACGGCTATGACACATTTTGTCCCGGGCATCAATCCCCTGCTGGAGTACTTCTGTACTACAGGTAGTACCCACCGGTGTGGCCATCTATGCCTCGTAACGCCCCGACGCCCAGCTGTGGCACCCTCTCCACGGCCACGCCACAACCGGCCGGTTCATCTCGAGTGAGTGAGTCGCGAACCACACCACCACCATTAGAATGACATGTGGGCCAGCCGCATTTAAGGTCCGCATGTCATTGACTCATAGGCCAGTGCACTAAGCCACTGAAGCTCGGTCCAGTGGGCCACGAGAGGGAAATGTAACTCCTGCAACAGACTTTGTGGTGCTCCTGTAGTACGAGCTCATGCAAAACCCGGAATTTGTTTCTTCTACTACGAACTAGTATTATACACGTGCATTGCACGCATGAGATTCTGGTGGTTTGTGCATTATGCTTAAGGTCATATTTGTTTTGCAGCCTAAGGTTGCCATGCCTAAGCTTAGGCGTGCCACAATATCTTAGGTATGTGCTTGGTTCATTGCCACACTTGTGGCTTGCCACACTATTCTAGCTACATGCTCCACATGTCATAGACTCAACTTCTTGCCAAGTCTTGCCACACTTGTGGTGGCCATTTTGTTAGCCACACTTTTTATGGCAGCCACACTTTGCCTAAGCTTAGTTTTGGCAAAGTTAGTCATGAACCAAACAGACCCTAAGTTCAACCATGGAGTCTTCTAGATTCTACATGTGGCAGAATCTGGTGGAATGTAGATGATATCCAACGGCCAGTAGTGCTCGGAATTGCCATCTTTGTACTGTCGGATTGGCTTCATCCAACGACCAACTTTCAAAGTTATTCACACACTATATAGGGGTATAGATATAGATGTGCCGGCCTGTGCGTTGCAATGGATCTAAAGTATATCTATTTAGTGGAGTGCACTCTAAGCACATTATCTATTTATTTTTCTCTAACCTTTCATAGCCATGCAACCAAGCCACATACGCTTCATGGGTCCCCCCACATCATATTATTCATACTACGTTGACTGAAAAAAGATAAATCACCCAAAACAAGATCTTCCCTTTTTTGTTCCTACGACGTTGTGCCGTGCACGTACCTAGTTGTATAGTGCTAGTACTAGTTGTATAGTACAAACTTGGTACTAGTAGGACTAGTAGTACAGAAAGCTCCTACTCTATCAACGAGCCCCATCTGACACTAAATTTCTTGGCTTCCGTGCTACAGCTAGATCTTCCCCTCGTTTCTGTTTTCCAACCCGGCGGCAGGCGGGGTGCGGTTTGCCAATAGTCGGTTTGCTCAACGACGGTATCACATGAAAGTGAAAATGCTAGGCAACATGCCTTCCCTAAGCTATTGGCGTGCCGGACAGGCCGTGGAGTAGTCCCGATTCCCGGGCCTGTGGGGGTGCGACGCGAACGCAACATGCCTTTTCCTTTTACCAGTAATGTGCCTGTGCGTTGCGACGGATCCAAAGTAGTAGAATAGTAGTACTTGTTCACAAACTTGAAAGAAATCACTCTTGTTTTGATATACTCCTAATATATTACTTTTCACTCAAAATATATTTCTCGGGTTGTTTTGATGAGGTGAGGGAGGGATGTGGTTGTTTTCAAGATAGTAAGGGGTTTTCTACAAATTGGAGCAGAGAAGTGGGCTATTGTTGCAAAAATGCCACAACTTACCTCACAACCATTATATGCAGATCTAATGGTCCGAAACGACAGATGGCAGACACACCACCATCACCAACTGAGTCTTTTATAGGAGTAGGAATAGAGAAACATGTATAAATTATAACATTTGGTTCTCCTTCTTGGCATGACCGATAGACAGAAATAACGATTGGAAACGCTAGGGCGGGGCTATTTCCGCCAGATAAGCAGGGTACGTAGTAGCTAGGTTGTCGCATCATCGGTTTTCTCACATGCGGCCCGACATGTTCTAATGTTTCTAGCAAGAAGCCCGCGCGTTGCACGAAGTTCATGTAAAAGGTAAGCACAACTTATAAATTGATGGATGGGGTACTAGTTACAGTGATGCATATAATTAAGCAAAGGGATTGCACATGTCAGTATTGACTGGTACGGGAATGCAATAGCACAATAAAAAATAAGGCCACGATGATGCGATTGTAGTGGTGGTTACAGGACACAAGAAGAAAGATGCATCCATCAATGTACGACCTCCTCCTCCTCAACTTAGTGTGCCGGGCCACCAGGGTTCTTCTCAGCAAAGGCATGCAAGGCTTCCAACCGGTTGAGGAAGTCCAACGTTGTACACAATTTGCTCATACACGTGGGTGTGTAGGTCGATGAATTCTTGTAGGGCGAGGCGCCTCGCGGTGAGCGCGACCTCTAGGTGGACATTCTTCGTGGCGTCAGTGGGCAAACGCAGGGCTACCAGTGCTTGAAAGAGGTTCTGGCCATGGAGGCCGATTAGGGTGTCAGGCAATGAGGAGCCCGGGCATGCGGGCTGGAGGAGTACGATGATGTCGTACATGAGCTTCTTGAGGACGTTGAACTTGTTGGTGGTGGCAACGATCATATGGTCCAACTAAGAGTCGTAGTTGGCATCGACGGCGGCCATCCACCAGCCGGTCACCAACACCATCTGGAGACGATCCTCGGCGCCATGCCGCAGGCCGGCATCGTGGACCATCTCGCATAGCCGTTGGCCGCTCGCGAACATCGCCACCGTGGGTCTGGAGTGAGCACTTTTGCACTTAGTTTAGGTGCTTAGGCAAATGCTTAGGTGCGTATGATGTGGTAGGTGCATTGGATTGTAGGGGCACCTTTATATGAGTGCAAACTGCGTTGCATTCACATCGTGCAACCTCTTTTCCTGGTCCTCCTCCCATTACTTCCCTCATGCATTAATTTAAGGAGGATGCATTGCCCATTCAACATTTCGGGAACCGCTACCCCATCCCTCGTCTGCATTAAAGCCGTATCCGGAACTGCATCACCCGCTGTCACATCGAATTGTACTGTGCCTGCTGCATGCCCAGTTGAACACGCCTCCTCGCCTCCATCAAACCCCTCCATTAAACCCGCATGCAAACCGAGAAACCTACTCCGTCCACACATCCATTCATAAGCAGGCCGGAATTAAACGCAACACCGGCCGAGCTCCTCCCGTGTGCCCTTAGTTTAGATGAGGCCAGACGCCATCCAAGCTCCTATCATCCGCCCTCTATTTAAACGAGGCCAGATAGACAACGGACAAGAATTGCACCCCTCCGTTGCTCCCCCATCTCCTCCTTCACCATTTTCTCCACTCTTCCGATGGCTTTTAAGGAGCCTTTCTCTGGCATACTACCTGGCTGGGTGGCCCGCCGAGCCCTTCGGATATGGGCGTGGCCGCTCAGTGCTTCACCAACCTCGCTTGGCCCGACGGAGCCAGTTGCCACCCCAAGCAGGCACGTGGTTCAGCAACTCGCCGCTCCAGTTCAGCTCGATGAGGAGTGGCGAGTTGCTTCACGCCGGCACGGTGGTGAGCACGACGGTACGGGCGTCGTTGGTGCCGCGTCATACCATGCCACCAGTGTCTGCAGTGACTGCGCCTCCCGTGTCTGTGGACGCGCCTCCCGTGCCTGCGGTAGCGGCATGCATGCATAGACAAAAGCCGGGTGTGTAGACAACATTGAGTCGGTGGCCAGCTTCTCTGGGTCTGCTGCCATCATTAAGGAGAAGTAGAACACGGGAGGCCTCCGCCACTTAGGTCCCATGAAGGCCACTGCTGAGGCGACGACTGCCCATTCAGGTGGTTTCTTTGCTGCTTCGTCTCTTCCAAGGACCTTCGTCGACCTCGCAAGTGTCTGTCGAACATGAGGAAGACAAAGGGTCCACGAGCAGCCATTTAGTACAGTAGCAAAATAAGTATATATTAAATAAGTAATATATAATATAAATATACCCCTATATAGTGTGTGAATAACTTTGAAAGTTGGTCGTTGGATGAAGCCAATCTGACGGTACAAAGATGGCAAATCCACGCAATATTGGCCATTGGATATCATCTACATTCCACCAGATTCGGCCTCATGTAGAATCAAGAAGACTCCATGGTTGAACTTAAGCATAGTGCACAAACCACAAGAATCTCATGCATGCAATGCACGTGTACCTTACTAGTATAATATAAAAATATAAAGTTAAAGACATAATTCGAACTCAGATCATCGCATTGCGAGCATCTGGCGCTAACCAGTCCAGCACATTTTTTTGTAGACCATGCTGGAGATATATCTCCATGTCTACTCTTATACTCCATTCGTTCCTAAATATTTGTCTTTTTTAGATTTCGAATGGACTACCACATACGGATGTGTATGTAGAAATATTTTAGAGTGTAGATTCACTCATTTTGCTCTGTATTAGTCACTTGATGATGGTGTGCGTGCCATCCTGCAATATAGGCCGTCAGATTTATATCTAACAGACAGGAAGGAAACTGTGGCAATTTTGCAAAAATATACCCACACCCCTCTCCAAGTTCGCAAATAAGGCCTTCCCTCGTTCATCCTTTTCTCTCACAAGATAAACTACTCATATAAATGCATCTTGATATTCCATGCAACGTACAGGCATCTAGCTAGTTTCTTTTAAAATAGTTACTGCGATAATTGGGTTGATGTGATATATTTTATGTCTGCCCCAAATGATTTCAGATTCATTAGTAGTAACAAAGAAAAGGTTGGCTTGTTAATTAACAAAAAATAGGGTGAAAACTATCACATGAGGCTGGTAAAAATGAGGCACACTGGGTTCAGCGTCATCGTCACTACAGCTGTGCATGCGCGAGAAGTCTACATATCGAGGGGGCTATGGAGAAAAAAGGCGTATCGAGTGTGTCTGAGCGAGGCACAGAGACACAATGTTTGATAGAAAAACCAATTGACAGATTAAGATCAGATCGAGTTGTAACCCTTTTGCTGTCATTGTTGGGGTGGGGGGAGGGAGAGGGAGAGAAAGACGTATCGAGAGTGTGCGCGGTAGACACAAAGGCACAACTAGCTAGTGTGTGTGCATGTGTGTGTGTTTCAAAGAGGAGTAGATAGATTACTATCAATATCAAGGTGCCACCCTACTCCTTCGGTGTCGGGTAGTGTGTGTGTGTGTGTGTGTGTTTGAGAGAGAAGCCAGTCGATAGATTAGTATCAAGATCGAGGTGTCACCCTACTCCTTTGGTGTTAAGAAGTGTGGGGGGGGGGCAGTGACACTTACATATCTCAACTCTTATAAAAAACAGAGTTTGTGATGATGGTGTTCCTGCCATCCTGCAATATAGGCCATCCGATTTATATCCGACGAATAAGAAGGAAACTATGGAAATTTTGCAAAAATATACCCACACCCCTCTCCACATTTGCAAATAAGGCATTCGCTCATTCATCCTTTTCTCCCACAAGATAAACTACTCATACACATGCATCTTGATGTTCTGTGCAACGCATGGGCATATTGCTAGTAGGGAAAAGGAGTTTGTGTGACACATATCTAGCTATATTAAGGGATAGGTAGATAGCATGTGTTTGAGGCATACTTAAAGCATCACGAAGATAAACAAACGGTGTGCATGCAAGTGCCAGAAAAAATGAAGCGAGACACAATGTGTACGCGCTCGCGCGCGTGTGTGTGTGTGAGAGAGACAAAGACATAATTATACTTTGAGACATTAGTGGCCGTGGGTGGGCGGAATTAAAGGGGTGGGCCTGTTCGACAGAGAGAGCGTGTGTGTTTCTATGTGAGAGACTTGTAGGACGGGGTAGAAAGACGAATTCTTACCTTTACGGAGGGAGAGAAATACACGAAGTGCGCATGTGTCATTCCGATTCCCACATGGAAATGAGATATGTATGCGTGTGAGAGAGATTGCACAATTCATTCACGTATCACTATCTAGTGATCGTGGACTTGCATCGCTTGAACATAAATCAATATCTACTTTGTATCGTGGCCAAAGGTACAATATCGATTCCACGCTATAAAGATTGTACACTCACAGATCACATTTTGTCTATCTAAATAAACCTTTTCAGTTGTGCGTACAGTGATGTTTGTTCAAACAACCAATGTAGCTATCATGTACATGCACCATTGTTACTCTTGCATTAAAATTCATTAGTATTGATGATTTAAGGTTCTATTATGAAGTAATATATGTAATATTCATATATTAATTCAACGGGTACGCAATTTATGAAGGCTATGTAATCATATGAGGTAACACTTTTAAGTAGCAGAGTACAATATCCATTCCTTTTGTGGGACTACAATATCCATTTCTTTTTGTGCGCCTCTACACAAACATGTCAATGCATCATGTTTAAAGTAAATAACCAATGGCACTAAATTATCTATTTACACGAGAAATACATAGGCTGAGCATTTGATCCCTTTTTTGTGAACGCACCTCTACACCCGTACGATTGGCCGCTCCCGTGTGAACATCCAAGTTATCGGCGCATCATCCCGAGTTATTGTCTTTTTTCTCGGGTGGACTTCACACCAGTTATTAACTGCTGATGCGTGCCCCGTGTACACACTCTCGCATGACCTTCCTGCTAGCACGGTCGAAAATTAGTTGAAACTAGATACGAATGATCCCGCGGGCGGCAAAATCTGCCGCCTCCGTCTAAAATTTCCGCCACTTAGTCTTTAGCATGCGAACTTCCCCTTTTGTACTTGGTGCACGGAGACCAATAGTTACAATACCGCCCTCCTCTACATAATAGGTCGGGGATGCTTTGGTAACTTCCGGTTTCCCCCACAACACGGCACCCCCATTTCCTCTCCCCCTCCCTCAAAAACGACTAACTCCACATCACCAGAGCATCTTACATCACGCCATCCATACTTTATCAACCTTTCTACCCCTCCCCTCTCGAAACCCTAGACTACTCATCCACCGGCGTACCAGAGCCCATTCACTGCCAGCGGCGTCCACGTTGCCGGATCTGCTTCTCCGGCTGCATATACCCCTCCCACGTCCCCTATAAACAAGTTGAAAGTGCAACTATCCCTAGGTGGTTTTGGTAATTCATAACAACATATAGCTCATTGAGCTAATGCTATTCCAAGACTATTATTTCAGGAAAGCTCAATGAATGGCATGGCATGGATGATGAAAGTGGATCCCTCAAAATACTAAGGACAAGGGATTGGCTCAAGCTCAAAAGCTCAAGACTCTTCATTTTACATTTTAGTGATCCAAGACCACATTGAGTCTATAGGAAAAGCCAATACTATCAAGAAGGGATGAGGTGTTGCTTAATGAGCCTCTTGCTTCATGTGCTTACTGATATGCTCCAAAACCTTCAACTACTTTCCCACATCCACAAATCACCTAAACCTAAAGCCAAAATCAGTCGCACCGATTCTTTCAATCCGGTGCCACCGATTCCAAAAGTCATAGCCACTGCCACAAACCCTAAGCAAATCGGTCTTACCGATAGGGATCTCGGTCTCACCGAGATGGGATTGTAACCTCTCTGTTTCCCTTCGTAACGTTTCAGTCTAACCGAAGTGAGAGATCGATCCCACCGAGATTGCAATGTAAACTCTCTATTTCCTTTTTGTAACATTTTGATCTCACCGAAAAGAGCAAATCGGTCCCACCGAGTTTACCTGACCAACTCTCTGGAAAGCTTATTACCAAAATCGATCTTACCGAGTTTGTGTAATCGGTCTTACCAAGATTAAGTTATGCCCTAACCCTAACCGAATCGGTCTCACCGAGATGCATGTCGGTCCCATCGAAAAGCACTAACGGTCACTAGGTTTACTAAATCGGTCCGACCGAGTTTAACTATTCGGTCCCACTGAGTTTGGTAAATTGTGTGTAACTGTTAGATTTTGTGTGGAGGCTATATATACCCCTCTACCTCCTCTTCATTCGTGGAGAGAGCCATCAGACTAAACCTACACTTCCAACTTACCATTTCTGAGAAAGAACCACCTACTCATGTGTTGAGGCCAAGATATTCCATTCCTACCATATGAATCTTGATCTCTAGCCTTCCCCAAGTTTCTTTCCACTTAAACCCTCTTTCCACCAGATCCAAAATCCTATGAGAGAGAGTTGAGTGCTGGGGAGACTATCATTTGAAGAACAAGAGCAAGGAGTTCATCATCAACGCACCATTTGTTACTTCTTGGAGAGTGGTGTCTCCTAGATTGGCTAGGTGTCACTTGGGAGCCTCCAACAAGATTGTGGAGTTGAACCAAGGAGTTTGTAAGGGCAAGGAGATCGCCTACTTCGTGAAGATCTACCGCTAGTGAGGCAAGTCCTTCGTGGGCGACGGCCATGGTGGGATAGACAAGGTTGCTACTTCGTGGACCCTTCGTGGGTGGAGCCCTCCGTGGACTCGCGCAGCTGTTACCCTTCGTGGGTTGAAGTCTCCATCAACGTGGATGTACGATAGCACCACCTATCGGAACCACGCCAAAAACATCTGTGTCTCCAATTGCGTTTGAATCCTCCAAACCCTTCCCTTTACTTTCTTGCAAGTTGCATGCTTTAATTTCCGCTGCCTATACACTCTTTGCATGCTTGCTTGTATTGTGTGATGATTGCTTGACTTGTCCTAGAATAGCTAAAATCTGCCAAACTCTAAAATTGGGAAAAGGTTAAGTTTTTATTGGTCAAGTAGTCTAATCACCCCCTGAGGGAGTTCCGGACTAGGGGGTGTCCGGATAGCCGAACTATCATCATCGGCTGGACTCCAAGACTATGAAGATACAAGATTGAAGACTTCGTCCCGTGTCTGGATGGGACTTTCCTTGGCGTGGAAGTCAAGCTTGGCGATACGGATATGTAGATCTCCTACCATTGTAACCGACTCTGTGTAACCCTAGCCCTCTCCGGTGTCTATATAAACCGGATGGCTTTAGTCCATAGGACGAACAACAATCATACCATAGGCTAGCTTCTAGGGTTTAGCCTACTTGATCTCGTGGTAGATTCACTCTTGTAACACACATCATCAATATTAATCAAGCAGGACATAGGGTTGTACCTCCATCAAGAGGGCCCGAACCTGGGTAAAACATCGTGTCCCTTGTCTCCTGTTACCATCCGCCTAGACGCACAGTTCGGGACCCCCTACCCGAGATCCGCCGGTTTTGACACCGACATTGGTGCTTTCATTGAGAGCTCCTCTATGTCGTCACCGATAGGCTCGATGGCTTCTTCGATCATCATCAACGACATGGTCTAGGGTGAGACCTTTCTCCCCGGACAGATCTTCGTATCCGGCGGCTTCGCACTGCGGGCCAATTCGCTTGGCCAACTAGAGCAGATCGAAAGCTACGCCCCTGGCCGTCAGGTCAGATTTGGAAGTTTGAACTTCACGGCTGACATCCGCGGGGACTTGATGCTCGATGGATTCGAGCCACAGCCGAGCGTGCCGCACTGTCACGGTGAGCATGATTTCGCTCTGCAGCCGGACAGTACCCTGGAGGTCGCACTCGAGCCTGCTCCGATCTTCAATTCGGAGCCGGCTGCGCAGGTCGAGGACGGATGGCTAGACACCGCCTCGGGGGCTGCAACCTCTACGGCGATAGAGCCGAACAATGACCTTGTCCCTCATGAAGCTCGTGACTCCGAGGTGCCGGACTCCTTGTCGGACTCCGAACCTCCCGCGCCCCCTCCGATCGGATCTGATTGGGCGCCAATCATGGAGTTCACCGCAGCGGACATCTTTCAACACTCACCTTTTGGCGACATCTTGAGTTCGCTAAAGTATCTCTCGTTATTAGGAGAGCCCTGGCCGGACTGCGGTCAGGACGGTTGGGATGCGGACGACGAAGAAATTCAAAGCCCACCCACCACCCACTTGGTAGCCACTGTCGACGATCTAACCGACATGCTAGACTACGACTCCGAAGACATCGACGGTATGGACGACGATGCCGGAGACGACCAAGAACCAGCGCCCACCGGGCACTGGAAAGCCACCTCATCATATGACATATACATGGTGGATATCCCAAAGGATGGGAATGGCGAAGGAACAGCGGAGGATGACCCCTCCAAGAAACAGCCTAAGCGCCGGCGTCAGCGGCGCCGCTCTAAATCCCACCACAGCAAGAATGAAGATTCCGGCACCGGAGATAATAATACACCGGACAGTGCCGAAGACAACCCACTCCAACAAGATCCAGCGCAGGAGGACGGAGACGCCAGCCCTGATGAGAGAGCGGCAGAAGAAGGGGTAGAGGATTATATGCCTCCCTCCGGAGACGAGGCAAGCCTCGACGATGATGAATTCGTCGTTCCTGAGGATCCTGTCGAACAAGAGCGTTTCAAATGCAGGCTTATGGCCACGGTGAACAGCCTCAAGAAAAAGCAGCAACAGCTTAGAGCTGATCAAGATCTGCTAGCCGACAGATGGACTGAAGTCCTCGCGGCCGAAGAGCATGAGCTCGAACGCCCCTCCAAAAGCTACCCTAAACGCAAGCTACTCCCCCGATTAGAGGAGGAAGTGTATGAACCCGCATCGCCAGGAGACAATACGGCTGACCGACCACCCCGTGGTCGCGACAGAAAGGCCCCTAGGCCCTTCACTAGAACCGTACCCCGGCATCGCTCGAAGAGCATAAAGCCACAGGGGAACGCTCCAGACTTGCGAGATATATTAGAGGATAAGGCAAGACAATCAAGATCGATCTATGGATCGCGTGGGCACCCCATGATACGTGACGACAACCGTCGCGCCGGACACAGTAAGTCCGGCCGGGCCGAACAAAACAGACAAAGCTCTTTTGAGCTCCGTCGTGATATCGCCCAGAACAGAGGCGCCGCACACCCACTATGCTTCACAGATGAAGTAATGGATCATCAAATCCCCGAAGGTTTAAACCCGTGAATATTGATTCTTACGATGGCACAACAGACCCCGCGGTTTGGATCGAAGACTATCTCCTTCACATCCACATGGCCCGCGGTGACGATCTTCACGCCATCAAATATCTCCCCCTCAAGCTTAAAGGACCAGCCCGGCATTGGCTTAACAGCTTGCCAGCAGAGTCAATTAGGAGTTGGGAAGACCTGGAAGCCGCATTCCTCGACAATTTCCAAGGCACGTATGTGCGACCACCAGACGCTGATGACCTAAGCCACATAATTCAGCAGCCAGACGAATCGGCCAGACAATTCTGGACACGATTCTTAACCAAGAAAAACCAAATCGTCGACTGTCCGGATGCGAAGGCCCTCGCGGCCTTCAAGCACAATACCCGCGACGAGTGGCTTGCCCGGCACCTGGGACAGGAAACGCCGAAATCCATGGCCGCCCTCACATCACTCATGACCCGCTTCTGCGCGGGTGAGGACAGCTGGCTAGCACGCAACAACAACCTCATCAAAAATTCTGGCAGTCTGGATATCAAGGACCGTAATGGTAGGTCGCGTCATAACAAAAACAAACGCCGCATTAACGACGACAATAGTGAGGATACGACAGTTAATGCCGGATTCATAGGCTCTAAACCCGGTCAGTGGAAAAAGCCATTCAAAAGAACTACTCCGGGTCTGTCCAATTCGGACCGAATACTCGACCGCTTGTGCCAGATACACGACACCCCCGAAAAGCCAGCTAACCACACCAACAGGGACTATTGGGTATTCAAGCAGGCAGGCAAGTTAATTGCCGAAAACAATGACAAGGGGCTGCATAGCGATGACGAGGAAGAGACCCGACCGCCGAACAATAGAGGACAGAAGGGTTTCCCCCCACAGGTGCGGATGGTGAACATGATATACGCAACGCACATACCCAAAAGAGAGCGGAAGCGTTCACTCAGGGATGTATACGCGATGGAGCCACTTGCCCCAAAGTTCAATCCATGGTCCTCCTGCCCGATCACTTTTGACCGAAGGCACCACCCCACCAGCATCCGCCACGGCGGATTCGCCGCATTGGTCTTAGACCCAATCGTTGATGGATTTCACCTCACCAGAGTCCTGATGGATGGCGGCAGCAGCCTGAACCTGCTTTATCAGGATACAGTGTGCAAAATGGGCATAGACCCCTCAAGGACTAAACCTACCAAGACGACCTTTAAAGGCGTCATACCAGGTGTAGAAGCCAATTGTACAGGCTCAGTTACACTGGAAGTGGTCTTTGGATCCCCGGATAACTTCCGAAGCGAGGAGTTAATCTTCGACATAGTTCCGTTCCGCAGCGGCTATCATGCCCTGCTCGGACGTACCACATTTGCAAAGTTAAACGCGGTGCCGCACTACGCATACCTCAAGCTCAAGATGCCAGGCCCTCGAGTCATCACGGTCAACGGAAACACTGAACGTTCTCTCCGCACGGAGGAACATATAGCGGCTCTCGCGACAGAAGTACAATGCAGCCTCTTAAGGCAATTCTCGAGTCCAGCCGTTAAGCGGCCGGACACAGCTAAGCGCGCCCGGAGTAACCTACAACAAGACCACCTGGCACGTTCCGAGCACGCGTAGTAGTGCGGCCCCAACCCCAGCCCCTGTAAAATGTCAAGACAGGTCCTTCGCGTACACCATTACGCTCTGAAGATACCATGGGCATGGGGAGAGGGGCGCGACCACGATAGGCCAAGACTGCGGCTCAACCACACCAGGGGCTCTCAAGTGTGTCGTTTTTTTTTCTCTTTTTCCTTTTTATTTTTACCCACAGGACTCCGTTTGTCAGAGGCGCTGTCCGGCAGTAGACCCGCCGAACTCACGATGCAACAGCCAGGGAAGAAGAAAGGCTACAACGAATATCTAGGTGGTCTCCATTACGAGCATTAAATCTGTTTTATGCACCATTCCGTAGCCTACCCCTGGAGGCGGACATGTTTAACAGTCCCATCCCTTGCTTATCGCACCATTTGTATCGTTCTGCACTTACAGTAGTTTTTCTTGAATAAGTAATGTAGCACCCTTTTGCTTCAAATTGCATTTCTCCTTTATACATATGTTCATTTGTGACATGTCGCATCTGTACGTTTTGGTACGGCTAAATACACCAGGGGCTTATGTTTCCCGCATCATGGTGTGATAAGTCCGAACACTTTCACAAGTGCGGCACCCCGAACTTATAGCATTATATGCATCGGCTCCGAATCATGTCTTGGGTTAATAGTCGGGTTTGCCCGGCTCCCATGTTTTGGTACCTTACATTCCGTTGTATCGGCTAAGGTAGCACTGGGAGAACCACTGTGATTGCGCCCCGGTTGAGCTGGGCGAACGCCTCACTGGAGAAAGCTAAAACTGACCGTCATGATGAGGCGAGAGCTGGTCGCTGTTCGAGAGGTTTCTTGCGAGTCCTTAAAGACTTATGCCGCTTAGAGCGAGGAGCCGACTTTGTCCGGCCCAGGCATGGATAGCGCCCCAAATTCGTCCTTCCGAAGACTAGGGGCTTCGCCGGAATTTAAAATTATAGAATTCTATGGCTAAGTGAGAGTGTTCAAGCATTATAAGTCCGGTTGCCTTGTTCGTTGTGTTGAGCGCCTCCCTAGATGGACCCAAATATGGGAACAAGAGTGCTCAAATTTATCCCGAACACCCCAGCTCTCGTGGCATGGGGGCTGAAGCCAACGACTTGCCATCTCTCAGATTTGATAAACAGCCGCACAAAAGGTAATATTTTAAATTAAAAAGCGTTGCTTAGCGCAAATGAACTAAGTTTTCAGCGCACAGGATAACAAAATGCGAGTCTACTCAAATATTACATCTTTGGAGCACTCACCCGCAATAGTGCGGGCGCCCTTCAGCACACTCTTATAATACATCTTGGGCGTGCGATGCTCCTTGCCCTGCGGTGGCGGGTCCGTCACGAGCTTCTGGGCATCCATCTTGCCCCAGTGCACCTTTGCGCGGGCAAGGGCCCGACGGGCACCTTCAATACAGGCGGAGTGCTTGATAACTTCAACCCATGGGCACGCATCCACCAGCCGCCGCACCAGGCCGAAGTAGCTCCCAGGCATGGCCTCCTTACGCCACAGCCGAACTATCAGGTCCTTCATGGCCTATTCGGCCGCCTTGTGGAGCTCGACCAGCTGCTTCAGCTGGTCGCTAAGGGGCACCAGATGTCCGGTCTCAGCATACTGAGACCAGAAAACCTTCTCCATCGAGCTCCCCTCCTCGGCCCGGTAGAACGCGGCAGCATCGGACATGCTGCGAGGAAGATCTGCGAACGCTCCTGGAGAGCTCCGAATTCGGGTAAGTAATAGGTAATTAACACTCACATGCTTACTTTGCATGAAAAATGCCTTACCCGCTACTATTTTCTTCAATGCCTCGATTTCCTGGAGGGCCTTGTAGGCTTCGGCCTTAGCGGCTTTGGTACTCTCAAGAGCCGTTGCAAGCTCAAACTCTCGAGTCTTCGAGTCACGCTCCAGGCTCTCATGGTTTTTCACGAGATCCTGGAGCTCTTGTTGTACCTCCGCCACCCGCCCTCCTGCTTCTCTCGCTCGGTGCGCTCCGCGGCCGCATTGCGTTCGGCCACGGCCACCGCCTCTTTCAGGGTCGCCACCTCATTAGTGGCCCCTGCAATACCCACGTTATCCTTGTCATTCTTTTTGCAACCAAAATCATTTTCGGTAAGGTACAATTTTAATAAGGTGTTACTCACCTTCCTTGTCCTCGAGCTGCTTCTTGGCACGACCGAGCTTGTTCTCGGACCGCTCGAGGCTTTCCTTCAAAGCATTGACCTCCGCAGTCAGTGCGGCAGAGGTCAGTAGCGCAGCCTGCAATCCCATATTGACATATTTTTATGACTCATGCGTATATCTTCTTAAGATCCTCAGTCCCGCTTTTCTTTCCGAACACTGAACCGAGCATCAGGGGCTACTGTCTATGTGGTACTATTTTACATATATCTAAATTCTTACCTCAAAGCCTGTTAGAAGGCTGCTGCAGGCTTCGGTCAGCCCGCTCTTGGCGAGCTGCACCTTCTGAATCACCGCACTCATAACAGTGCGGTGTTCCTCTTTGATGGAGGCGCCATTAAGCGCCTCCAGCAAGCTATCCGGCGCCTCCGGTTGGACGGAGGCTGCCAGCGTCACGGTCTTGCCCTTCTTACGAAGGGGCCGCCCGCCGGACTCCGGAGCCACTATGGGATCCGGAGCTGAGTCCGGTGCAAAGTCCGGGAGGTTGTCCTGCGACACCTCCGGGGCCTCCTCCTCCTGGCGGGTCCCTTCCCGGGATCCCACCTCGGCATCGTCCATGTCACGGGGGGTGGAGGCGGTCGGAAGAGAATCCATATCCGACGCACCTAAGGACCCGCTCGATGAAGCGGGAAGATCGTCCTTGGGAGGACTGCAGGGTTGTATGCGGCATTAGAAAGACATTGTGTGGCAAAAAATAAAAACCATGAAGTTATTCGGGAGTCCGGATACTCACGATCTCGCCAGGGGCTTGGCCCTTGGAGGCCAGTCCTCGTCGTCGTCACTGGTGTTGGCAGAGCAGTCCGGGGGAAGAGTTTTTTCCCTTCTTGGACCCTTCGGCCTCCCTCGTTGGGGAGGCCTTCCTTTTCTTCTCTCCCCCCTCTGGGGGAGAGGCTTTCTTCTTCTCCTCCTCACCTTGGTGAGAGGAGTCGGCCTCGGAGTCGTCATCCGATAGCACCTGAAAACGGGAACTCTTCCGAGTCTCCGTGGCCTTCTTCTTGGCCTTCTTCTCCGGCACCACGTGGGGTGCCGGAGCTAGCAGCCCCGTTAGGCGGGCGTCCGCTGGGTCCTCTGGCAACGGGTCCGGATAGATAGTCTGTTCGGCCTTCGCCAGCCAATCCTGTCAAAGGTAAAGGTAGTTTAGATCCCGCATAGAGTCAAACTATGGAAATCGAGCATTCCGTAAAGGACAAAATCACTTACCTCGTCAACCGGACGCTGCGAGCTGAATCCGCGATCTTCGGTAGCGGATGCGGGAGCCTCGACGCCCTTGAACAGCACCTTCCAGACATCTTCGTACGTAGTGTCGAAGAGCGCACTCAGAGTCTGGTGTTGGGCTGGATCGAACTCCCACATGTTAAAACCCCGTCGTTGGCATGGGAGAATCCGGCGGATGAGCATGACCTGGACTACGTTGACAAGCTTGAGCTTCTTGTCCACCAGCTTTTGGATACAGGCTTGGAGTCCGGTCAGCTCCTCCGAATCACCCTAGATCCGGCCACTCTCTTTCCAGGAGGTGAGCCGTGTAGGGATGCCGGATCTGAATTCGGGGGCCGCTGCCCATTCAGGGTCACGCGGCTCGGTGTTGTAGAACCACCTCGATTGCCACCCCTTAATGGTTTCCATGAAAGTGCCCTCCAGCCAAGTAACGTGGGACATCCTGCCCACCATGGCGCCTCCGCACTCCGCTTGGCTGCCCTTCACAACCTTCGGCTTGACGCTGAAGGTCTTGAGCCACAAACCGAAGTGGGGCTAGATGCAGAGGAAGGCCTCGCACACGACGATAAACGCCGAGATGTTGAGGATGAAATTCGGGGCCAGATCATGGAAATCCAGGCCGTAGTAGAACATGAGCCCCCGGACAAAGGGATGAAGTGGGAAGCCCAGTCCGCGGAGGAAATGGGGAAGAAATACTACCCTCTCATGGGGCCTGGGGGTGGGGATGAGCTCTCCCTCGTCGGGGAGCCGGTGCGCGATGTTGCTGGACAAATATCCGGCGTTGCACAGCTTCTGGATCTGCCCCTCCGTGACGGAGGAGGCCATCCACTTGCCTCCCGCTCCGGACATAGTTGGAGAAGTTTGAGGTGAGAAGTGCGGACTTGGGTGCTGGAGCTCGAGTTCGCGGAGTTGGATAAGCCAAGGAGGAAGAAGGCGCAGGTAAAAGGGTTGGATCTTTATCCCCTTATATGGGCGGACACAAACATGCGTCCTCACCGGCCTGATAAAACTCCCTTATGCCCCAAGCGCCGCAATCAATGGTGCGGTTGGGTTATCCACGTCCGTATTGATGGGAATCCCGGAATAAGGGGAACACGATCTCTGCTTCGACAAGACGTGCCAAGGAAACCGCTTCGCTAAACGCGCTGAGGTGGTACAATAAAAACGATTCTAGTAAAGGCTTGGTAGTGGTGTGACGTCACGCCGTAAAATACGTCAGCAGATTGAACTTGTGTAATATTATTCTCTCTACGGTGGTGCGTGGAATTTATTTTTGCAGAGCCGGACACTATCCTGGTGTTCACAATCTTCTATAAATTATTCGGAGGAAGAACCCGCCTTGCAATGCCGAAGACAACATGCGCGTCGGACTCGTCGTCATTGAAGCCTGGTTCAGGGGCTACTGAGGGAGTTCCGGACCAGGGGGTGTCCGGATAGCCGAACTATCATCATTGGCCGGACTCCAAGACTATGAAGATACAAGATTGAAGACTTTGTCCCGTGTTCGGATGGGACTTTCCTTGGCGTGGAAGGCAAGCTTGGCGATACAGATATGTAGATCTCCTACCATTGTAATCGACTCTGTGTAACCCTAGCCCTCTCCGGTGTCTATATAAACCGGATGGCTTTAGTCCATAGGAGGAACAACAATCATACCATAGGCTAGCTTCTAGGGTTTAGCCTCCTTGATCTCGTGGTAGATCCACTCTTCTAACACACATCATCAATATTATTCAAGAAGGACGTAGGGTTTTACCTCCATCAAGAGGGCCCGAACCTAGGTAAAACATCGTGTCCCTTATCTCCTGTTACCATCCGCCTAGACGCACAGTTCGGGACCCCCTACCCGAGATCCGCCGGTTTTGACACCGACACCCCCCCTCTAGACATACTTCAAGGTCCTAGAAGTGGTATCAGAGCCTTGGTCTCCATTTGCTTTGATTTCCACAGCTTTTGGTGGTCATAGCCTTGGTTTCACAACCTAGGAGAGTATGGCGTCTAGCGAGGGAAATTATCACCATAGAGGTCCTTACTTTGATGGTACTAATTTTGCTAGTTGGAAGCATAAGATGAAAATGCATATTCCTGGACATAACCCCGCCGTTTGGGAAATTATTTGTATTGGCTTGCAAGGTGAATTCTTCGATGGGAGAGAACTGAACCGTGAAGCTAATGCGGAAGAATTGAAGATGCTGCAATAGAACGCTCAAGCATGTGACATCATCTTCAACGGATTGTGCCCCGAAGAATTTAACAAAATCAGCCGTCTTGAGAATGCAAAGGAAATTTGGGATACTTTGATTGATATGCACGAAGGTACCGAGTCCATCAAGGAATACAAGTTGGATGTGCTCCAAAGTCAGCTTGACAAGTTCAAAATGAAGGATGGTGAAGGTGTCGCTGAAATGTACTCTAGGCTTGCTCTTATCACAAATGAGATTGCCGGCTTAGGGAGTGAAGAGATGACCGACAAATTCATCATCAAGAAAATCCTAAGAGCATTGGATGGAAAGTATGATACCGTGTGCTCATTGATCCAGATGATGCCAAACTACAAAGATCTCAAGCCAACGGAAGTCATTGGAAGGATTGTTGCTCATGAGATGTCACTCAAGGATAAGGAGGAACTTCACAACAAGTCAAGTGGTGCTTACAAAGCCTCAAGTGAAGTCCCCACATCATCAAGTGAGAAACAAACCTTCAATGAAGAATTGAGCTTAATGGTGAAGAACTTCAACAAATTCTACAAGAGTAGAAGCAAAGAAAGAAGCTCCAAGTCAAGGTCTTACAATGACAAGAGATCTTCTAGTCGAGAGCACAATTGCTACAATTGTGGGAGGCCTGGACACTACTCCAATGAGTGTACGGCACCCTACAAAAGAAGAGAAGATTCTCCAAGAAGAAGGAGCAAAAGAGAAGAATCACCACCAAGAGAGAGGAGTAGTAGAGATGATCGCTATGAAAGACCCTCATGGAGAAGCAAGGATTCGGAAAGGAAGGACAAGTCATCAAGGAGCTACACAAAACAAAGACATCAAGCTCATGTTGGTGAATGGGTTTCCGGCTCCGACTCCGACAAACACTCCGAGAGAAGCTATCACTCCGACTCCGAATATACTCAAGATGAAGGTGTTGCCGGTCTAGCAGTTGTGTCAACCAACTCCTACGACCTATTTGATTCACCAAATGAAGGAATTGGAAGATGCTTCATGGCCAAAGGTCCAAAGGTAACACATCCCAAGTATGTTGATTTTAATAGTGATGAAGATGACTTGCTTGTGGATGATGATTTACTTGTTGACAACTCTAGTGATAAATACTATGATGAAACGTCAATTAATCATGCTAGTCAAACGAATGACAATGATAAGGAGAAAATTGAGCTTCTAACTAAAGAACTAAACACTCTTAAGTTGGCTCATGAAACTATCTTCGAAGATCATCGAGAACTTTTAAGGGCTCATGAGAAGTTACGCTTTGAAAAGCTCAATCTTGAGCAAGAGCATGAGTTCTTAAAGGCAATCAATGATGATCTCTGCAAGAAAAGTTCTTCTTACATTTCCAAGCGTTTACTCTTATCTAATTACATGCCTCAAGTCAAGTCTAGTAACAAGTACAAGAAAGATACTTCCTCTAGTAGTAACAATAATAATGTTGAATCCAATATTGTTGCTTCTAGTAGTCCTATTGATTCCACTAATGATTCTCTTAGCCAAGTTACACTTGAGCAAGAAAATAGTTTATTGAAGGGAATTATAGAGAAAGGTGTTTACAAGAGCCTTGCCGGGAGTAAGCAATTCGAGGAAATTGTACGCAAGCAAGGAAGGCACCGGAAGAATCAAGGTGTTGGTTTTGAACGAAAGTTCAATGCTAATGGAGTTGAGTGGGAAGAAGATCAATGCCCCAAGACAAAGTTTGTTCCACAACAAGAGAAGTATGATCCTACTTCCTGCAAGGTGACACAAGCTCAAGATGATCTTCCACCACAAGAACAAAGGCAAGGACAAGCTTCAAGAAGAGATTGATTCATTTGAAGAAGCACCTAAAGCCTCGTTCAAGTGGGTACCCAAGACTACGTCAAGTTCTACCTCATCAAGTACAACTACAACTCCAAGGATTCCCATCAAGATGATGTGGATCCCGAAGAAGAAGCACTAGAGAGTTCTTGAGGGTGACTCCGCCAACATTCTTCACTCATATCATTTTGGCAAGAACAAGTGCAGTCAACCTTCACATCTTGCACTAGTTCAAGGAGTCACAAACCCTCATGTTGGTAAGGCAAGGGACAAGGTAACCTAATGTTTTCATAGACATCATCTTGTGTGTGCATCACTCTATGTATATGGATATTCTTGTTTGTTCCTTGTGGGACTAACCCATGTGGGTAAGTTGAAAGTGCAACTCACTCCAAAGGATTGCTCCAAATGATCTACATCAACACTGAGCATCTACATCTTCAACACCTACATGAAGTCATCATCGACAAAACTCAAGGTTAGTTCATCCCTCTAAGAGGGGATCTCACATCTAGGGGCAGCTCAACTCAAAGAATTGAGTCAAAGCAACTCTAATGGTGTGAACACATTAATGCATTATGTAAAAGTGGTAACCCCACTTGAGCTTAAACGATGAGTATGACCTATGATCAAATGTTCTCATTTGACTCCTAAGTCAATATACTCATATATAGATGACCTAGTCATCGCCAATTGTTTGATAGATGCTAGAATTGGTTGTGCATGCTTTGCCACATATTTCAATTGCCATCTTATTGTGTGAGCATGTTGGTGCATATTTTACTCATTCAAGGACATCCACTTGTTGTTTTGATTGTTTGGTTCATTTCTTTGTGCCAAGTGGATGGGCAAGAATGCGTAAGAACCTTCTTTAGCTATCTATGCTTTTCTCGTCTCAAACTCTATTCATGCTACATCACAAAATTTGATCAAGTCAGATTCGAACCACTCTGCGTGAGGAGCACTCGGAGTCCCCGATTCGTCATAGACTTAAACTTCCAAAACCCCTTAGTGATTCTTGGTCTGAACGATCCTTCCATTTTGGTCCTACCGAGATCATCAAGTTGATCTGAGTTTTCAATCTCGGTGCAACTGATTTGGACTTTTCGGTCTCACCGATTTGCTGTAACTGAACACAGTTATGCATCTCGGTGCCACCGAGTTGTTCCACTCGGTCACACCGACAGGGTCGGGCTATATATAGCCACGGGCAAAATTTTGGAAATTTCTCCGAAACCCTTCGCCCGCGCAATAGCTCGCTCTGCCATCGTGGTCTCCGGATCGTCTCCTCGTCGCCAGCAGCCTCCTGTCGCTGGTCTTCGCTACCGGCAACGGATTTCGACCCCGCCGTTGCCGCCGTAGCAAGTCCACCGCCAAGTTAGGGTATGGACTTGATCTTTGTGCTATCCACGTCTGATTCCTAGCACATTGCTTTCATATTGATTCTTGCCACGATTGAAACTCTTCTATCCAGCCAAAGTAGTTCATAGATTAGATGTGATTCGAATTTTTAGGTTTAGGTTTCCGCCGAAACCATCTCGGACACACCGAGTTGAAAAACTCGGTCTCACCGATTTGGCTTATGCCATTGCACTAGTGACTCTCGGTCTGAGCAAGAATTACTAATCGGTGCAACCGATTTGAGAATTCTGTGAAACCCTAGCAGTCTCGGTACCACCGAACTGAAACTCGGTCCAACCGAGATCATTAGTTTAGGTTCGAAAACTGCTTCGGTATCACCGAGTTTGAAATTCGGTGGATCCGAAATGCTTTCTGTGGAAAACTAAAACTGAACTTTTGAGTCATTCTTTTGCAAAAACCTCTGCATTTTGTGATGCTCATCTTTTCTATCTCATCTATAACTCTTCACAGGGTCAGCAGTCAGCTTTTGCAGTATGTCTGATCAAAGTGACAGCCAGAACAGGCCAGAAGAGCAGATGGACTTGAGTGAGGGCAATAGTCCCTACAGTACTTTAGATGAAGGGAGCAGAAGTACTCCTAGCAATTTGCCTAAGGCTGCAACTAGGCAAAGGAGGAAAAGAACTTCAGATTCAGAGGATGAAGACTACAAGGCTGAGGAAGATGAGGCTACCTCCAAGAAAGTGGTGCTCAAGAAGGAATATGGCTCAGCAAAGGATATAAAGCCAGGCATGAAGATTAAAAGGCGTGCAAGAAGGCAACCTATGCCCAAGGCCAGAGCATCAACTCAACTGCCTGAAAATCCTGATCCCAAAGGGCCAGCTAAAGAAAGCAAGAAGAGGAAGGAAAGGGTCAAGAAGACCATGGCCAGAGTTGTTGGGCAACCTTCCATGATGGAAGAGGAAGAGCTTGCTGCACCAGCACCAAAGGCACCTAAGCTTATGGGTGATGCAATCAGATCAGGGGCTGCAACATCTAAGCCCAAGGAAGCACCCAAAGCTGCCCCAAGGCCAAGTCTGCACCAAAGAGGAATACCAGGAGTATTCCAGCTGCTGAGAAGAACAAGGCCCCAATGCCCAATGTTGCTGAGGAGGAAGATGAAGAAGGACAGGTTCTAAGAAAACTCAAGCCCAAGATACCATACCACAATGATGCCCATCCTGTGGCTGAGGACATGAAAATCAGGAAGGATTCAGGGCTGAGACAGTGGAGAATGGCAGATCCATATGCCACAAGGAGAAGAACTGTTGTTGATTACAGGTTCCATACAAAGGAACAACAGGACTTCTATGAGACATTCTTATTGGACAAGAAGCCCATAGTTTGTGACATGGGGTGGGTTGACTGGAAATACATCAAGGAGAATGAACAGCACTATCCTGGAGTGCAAGACAACTTTGTTGGTTGTGGAGTTGCAGATTTTGTTGGGCAAAAGCTCACAAATTGGAATGATGAACTTATCATGTAATTCTACTCCACAACACATTTTTATCCAGATGGGAGAATTGTTTGGATGTCTGAAGGTACAAGGTACCAATCCACTATTGAAGAATGGGCAAGTCTGATCAATGCCCCAAAGGAAAATGATGATGATCTGGACATTTACGCAAAGAAGAAGATGGGACACAATTCCATGGCTCACATGTACAAGGAGATCCTAGACAAAGCCCTAGAGACTTTCTCTTTTGGATCAGTCCACTTTCTACTGTCAGGGCTGGCTACTATCAATTGGATTCTGAGGCACACTCTGTTGCCCAAGTCAGGTGACCATAACATGATCAGAGGGCATGCCATCAACATGATACATTTATTTGATGTGCCACAAAAATTCAAAGTCATGAGCCTTATAGTTGAAACTATCAAGAGGACTGCAGCAGATCAGAAGAGGAGCTGTGGATATGCACCTCAGATTCAGGAATTGATCAACTCAAAGATGGGAACTGGCAAATATCAGTTGGATAAGGAACACTTTCCACTTTATCCAGACTTTGAGGACAATGAGGTTGTCATGAATGAAGAGGATCCATCATCAGTTCAAGCTCAGGAGAAGAAAGAAAAGGCAAGGAAGGAGAAGGCTGCCAAGATGCCAACTCAAGAGGAGGCATCTGAATATTTCTTGAAAACCAAACAGGAGCAGCTTGGTTACTTGATAGCATCATCTCTGAGGATTGAGAAGGGGGTGGCCACCCTAACTCAAAACCAGGAGAGCCTGGAAAGAATCATGGAACAAAAATTCATTGATCTAGATGTCAAGGTAACTGAGATTCAGTCAGTTGTGGAGCAGCTGCAGGATGACATGCAGGAGAGGAAGGGCAAGACAACCAGCAATGTGTTTGCCAGAGTGCCCAGAGCCCAGAAGTCAGTTGCAGAGCCAGTGATAGACACTAGAGCAACAACTTCAGCACCACCTACTGACCCTTCAGCTCCAGTGCAACCAGCTTCAGCATCAACTCTAGCACCCTCTACATCAACTGAAGCCTTCATCCTTGGAGTCATCAGGACACCACCACCAGAAGATCAAGCCTGAGAGTCGATCTAGCACTATGCATTTTCTATGAACTTTTTGGTAACTTGTTGCCAAAGGGGGGAGAAAAATGTATAGATCATAGGCTTCGAGAGAGAGTGTTGCTTTTGTTCTCTCTTGCTTTTGGTGTGTTTATCTTGTTTGCTTTTGGTTGAGATACTATGCTTGTGAGACATTGATGATCATGTGTTTGATCATAAGCTACACTTATGCATGCTTGATATTATCTTATCTATCATATGTGATCACTCACTATGCTTGGTGATGAGTGCATGTATTCATTGTTTATTATTTTGAGCGCTCCACCAAGATGTATGTGACATGGGAGAGTAACCCATGAGCCTAATTCATTGTGCATTTGCAGTCCAAAGCAAATCTAAAACTATGCACAAATTTAGGGGGAGCTCTTGCTTATCACATACTTCTCAAAGGGACGATGTTATTTAATTTTATTATCATTTGTCGAAGCTTTGATCTATATGTTGTCATCAATTACCAAAAAGGGGGAGTATGAAAGTGCAACTATCCCTAGGTGGTTTTGGTAATTCATAACAACATATAGCTCATTGAGCTAATGCTATTCCAAGACTATTATTTCAGGAAAGCTCAATGAATGGCATGGCATGGATGATGAAAGTGGATCCCTCAAAATACTAAGGACAAATGATTGGCTCAAGCTCAAAAGCTCAAGACTCTTCATTTTACATTTTAGTGATCCAAGACCACATTGAGTCTATAGAAAAAGCCAATACTATCAAGAAGGGATGATGTGTTGCTTAATGAGCCTCTTGCTTCATGTGCTTAGTGATATGCTCCAAAACCTTCAACTACTTTCCCACATCCACAAATGACCTAAACCTAAAGCCAAAACCGGTCGCACCGATTCTTTCATTCCGGCGCCACCGATTCCAAAAGTCATAGCCACTGCCACAAACCCTAAGCAAATCGGTCTTACCGATAGGGATCTCGGTCTCACCGAGATGGGATTGTAATCTCTCTTTTTCCCTTCGTAACGTTTCGGTCTAACCGAAGTGAGCGATCGGTCCCACCGAGATTGCAATGTAAACTCTCTGTTTCCTTTTTGTAACATTTCGGTCTCACCAAAAAGAGCAAATCGGTCCCACCGAGTTTACCTGACCAACTCTCTGGAAAGCTTATTACCAAAATCGGTCTTACCGAGTTTGTGTAATCGGTCTTACCGAGATTACATTATGCCCTAACCCTAACCGAATCGGTCTCACCGAGATGCATGTCGGTCCCACCGAAAATCACTAACGATCACTAGGTTTACTAAATCGGTCCGACCGAGTTTAACTATTCGGTCCCACCGAGTTTGGTAAATTGTGTGTAACGGTTAGATTTTGTGTGGAGGCTATATATACCCCTCCACCTCCTCTTCATTCATGGAGAGAGCCATTAGACTAAACCTACACTTCCAACTTACCATTTCTGAGAAAGAACGACCTACTCATGTGTTGAGGCCAAGATATTCCATTCCTACCATATGAATCTTGATCTCTAGCCTTCCCCAAGTTGCTTTCCACTTAAAACCTCTTTCCACCAGATCCAAAATCCTATGAGAGAGAGTTGAGTGTTGGGGAGACTATCATTTGAAGCACAAGAGCAAGGAGTTCATCATCAACACACCATTTGTTACTTCTTGGAGCGTGGTGTCTCCTAGATTGGCTAGGTGTCACTTGGGAGCCTCCGACAAAATTGTGGAGTTGAACCAAGGAGTTTGTAAGGGAAAGGAGATCGCCTACTTCGTGAAGATCTACTTCTAGTGAGGCCAGTCCTTCGTGGGTGACGACCATGGTGGGATAGACAAGGTTGCTACTTCGTGGACCCTTCGTGGGTGGAGCCCTCCGTGGACTCGCGCAGCCGTTACCCTTCGTGGGTTGAAGTCTCCATCAATGTGGATGTACGATAGCACCACGTATCGGAACCACGCCAAAAACATCCATGTCTCCAATTGCGTTTGAATCCTCCAAACCCTTCCCTTTACTTTCTTGCAAGTTACATGCTTTAATTTCCGCTGCCTATACACTCTTTGCATGCTTGCTTGTATTGTGTGATGATTGCTTGACTTGTCCTAGAATAGCTAACATCTGCCAAACTCTAAAATTTGGAAAAGGTTAAGTTTTTATTGGTCAAGTAGTCTAATCACCCCCCCTCTAGACATACTTCAAGGTCCTACACAAGTAGACTGCTCATCCACCACTATACCACAGCCCATTCGGTGCCGGCCTTGTCCACAGCACGGGATCTGCTTCGTCGGTACTCTCGTCAACCGCAGCGCATCTGTAGCGGCTCATTCGTACTCCCCAACGGAGACGTTTCGTCCACACCCCCCCCGGAGCCGCCCCACCGGCGGCCCCATCGACGGCCTCCGATCCTCTTCGCCGACACCTTCCTCAACCCTACCAGAGATGCTTCGCCGACACCATCGTCAACCCTACAGGAGTAGCTTCGCCTATACCATTCTCAACCATACTGGGGACGCTTTGCCTACTCACAAGTCCACGGACTCAGATCTGCTTCCTCGCACCCTCATCCAACCTACCGGAGTAGCTTCTGAGGCACCGTCCATGGCCGCAGAATCGCATCGTCGACACCATCCTTAACCCAACCACCGGAGCAGCTTCACCGACACCATCGTCCACGACCACAGATCCGCTTCACCCACACCGGAGTCCACCCTACCGGAGCTGCTCCACAAACACCCTAGTCGACGGTTCTAGATCTCCTTACCGGACCCCGATAGCCAGCGTAGCGTCATCACCCTTGATGTTTCTAACCTGATTCCTACCGTCTAGAAAGATGCCAAGCACCCTCCACGGCCTAGGTACTTGTCACCTTTAAACCCGTCCAGCATCACCTGCCCGATGTACTTCAGATATACTAATAGGTCACTATTACCTGTTATGCAGCTGGCAAAAACTACAAGGACGATGTTTCTTCAGGATCTAACAGCTTGGCCAACCAAGATCCTGGACTGAGGCATTGCTATGATCTTGTAAGTGCGCCTCTCTCTTGTATTGTTGTGTGCCTGCCAGCGTGCTTTGCTAGGATTTTCGACCAATAATCCCTTTGTGCAGACAATGATTTCTACTACTGGCTACTAAATTAGATATGTAGATGTCATACATGATACTACCTCGTACCTCCGTTCCTAAATATAAGTCTTTCTAGAGATTCCACTATAGGCTACATACAGAGCAAAATGATTGAATCTACACTTGAAAATGCATCTATATACATGTGTATGTGGTCCATACTGGAATCTCTACAAAGACATATATTTAGGAACAGAGGCAGTACATTACACAAAATTGTAGGTGGCATGTAGGAATTCCAGTGCACTACATTAGGCTCCTTTAGAGTGCTTGCTAGTCCAGCACACAGAGTCATGGCTAGTTTATGCTACGCACAGAATCATTACTTGGGGGTATAAATATGTGCAAGGGATATGCAATGTATTATCATGTAGAGATGTCTGAAATTATCCGTGTCCACTTGCAGATAGGGTTACACAATGAAAAAGTACAAGATGTATGTGGCAATTTCATGGAACATCACAAAAAAAAGGAAAGGTAGCGGTGAGCCTATCACAGTGTGCTATGGTAGCTCACTCCTCCATTGCAATCATCGTGACATGTTATTTGTATGTCAGTTCTATTGGACAAGTTTCTTAGGGACAGTTATTACGAGTTATCCTAAGAAAATAAGCACCTGTGAATATAAGCTCCACGTAATAAGCCAACCATTTCTTTTCATTGCCTTCCTTTTTAGCTTATCTTTGGTATGATCAGTGAAAAGTGTAGATTGCATTATATTTTTTCATTTTGCTGCACATATGAAAATTAATTTGACTTGCAAACATCACAAATTAAACCCAGTGCAGAAATTAATATGATAGGAGAACGCACCATCACTATTTGTTCAAAATGCAAATACAAAGATACCATCTACTTGGCACAATCTAATTTGGTCAATGTCTTCCATAGAGATCCCATTGCCTAATTTAAACGAAGAACACATGACCCACATTTAAATGAAGAACAATTATGTATTGAAATTCGATGGTCCAAGTGTCTGGTTATTTATCATATAGCAGCACCACCTGAAAGCATCATATAGCAGCAGCATCAGCTCATAGCAACTAATCATACAACGGCAGCAGCAGTAGCAGTGTGCAATTCATCATATAGCAGCAGCAGCTCATAGCAAATCATCATATAGCAGCAGCAGGAGGAGCTCATAGCAATTCATCATATAGCAGCAGCAAGAGCAGCTCATAGCAATTCATCATACAACAGCAGCAGGAGTAGCTTATAGCAACTCATCATATAGTAGCAGCAGCTCATAGCAATTCATCATATAGCAGCAACAACTCATAGCAATTCATCATATAGCAGCAGCAGCTCATAGAAATTCAGCATATAGTAGTAGCAGGAGCAGCTCATAGCAATGCATCATATAGCAGCAGCAGAAGCATCTCATAGCAAGTCATCGTATAGTGGGTCAGAATGAAAATTTGGCAAAAAATCAGAGGAGATACTCACCTTGTTGGATGAGCTCATCCTTCAACAGCACCTCAAGGCCACGACCTGGAGGAGGGGAGGGGGAATAAGGTGCCTTCTACCGCAGTCTGGCATTAGCCATAGTTGTGCGGTGCCTGCCGGAGTAGTGCGTTGGATGGACCACAGTGGAGCACCTGCTGGAGACCATGCGAATGAGAGGCGGCACCAGATGGAGGAGCAGCCGAGGAGATTTTCCCCTACCCGTCGACCATGTAGCCTATCTTGACAAAGCATCATCGAGGACCAGGCCAGATGGGACCAGTGGTGACGGCTCGCTGGAGGAACCCTAGTGCTGCAGGCAGGGGATCGAGGTAGAGGGAAAGGGGAGAGGAGATGCAAGCGGGCAGGGCAATGAATGCTTGCGTGTTTGTTTTTACTTGAGGGTCAGGTGTGTCGTGGGCCTGAGCAGTTGCATTTTGAGTGTAATATAGGCAGACAATAGAGTCATTTCACTATTCCCCTTCCCTCCAATTTTTTGTGAGCTTCTACCCGGAATACCCCCCTCCAAAGCAAAATAAGGTAAGCCCAAGCACATAACTCAAAAATGACTTCTTTACATCTTTTATGGCTTATTTTGACAATAAGCCCTGAAAAGGTGGAATCGAACTGGCCCTTAACCTGCAAGTCAATTGTGCGTGCAATGATGAATCACTCCCGCCTGCTATAGTGTACATTTAGGCATCATCATACATGGCATAACCTAATACATGTCCTTTCCATTGTAGAATCTGGAATATGCAATGTTTATGTTAGTTCATATGTTGCACATGATGTTTAAATGCCCCTTAAATCTGGTCAGTCAAGTGCTGGTCTTTAAGCCTCCTTCTTTGCTTCTTTTCTTGATATGTAAGATTTGCTCACACATCTATCCAATTGCTTGTTTGCATCAGCCAACAATACTAGGACTATTCGCTTCGTTTCTTGCTGTTCTGGACTAACACTCTAACAGAGCTTGTCAATGATTTAAACACTAAGGTTTGTTGTTGTGGGGCCTTGTATAACTCATAGGTGACATAAAGGTTTGGTTGTACACTAAAGTAGGCTCTCCAAGAGTACCTGGAGATCTAGTTAGAAGGTATGCCTAGTTTTTACATAGTGCAGACATAGTAATTGCTCATTTCATTGTGTGCAAGTGCAAGATATGTGGCATGTTTCATTATGTGGTGTTGTTTTGTTATAATCTCATCCTTTTGTGTTGTTCACAGACTGGAAAGTATGCATCTTTATCTTCCAAGGAGACAAGTAACTAGTTTGTGTCACCTTGCAGAGGGGGTGCAATGAAGATAAGATTGAGGATTTCCAAGTACAAGATGTTAGGAAGGAGCCTTGCAAGAGAACTAGGAGCTGCGCTGAGCCTGTTCAACCAGTTAAGGTAAGTCACTGTATCCAACTCAACAGTTCAATTCCTTGTTTGTTTCAGGCATAGTTAATTTGCACTTTTCAATTTCTTTATTTGTCCTCAGTTAATGAGATGCCCAAACAATGATGCCTGATGTTGGGTACTTGTATAACTATTAGTTGACATAATTAAAGGCCTTACCATTTAATTACTCCACCGAAGTTCGCCTGAAGCTTTGAAGTCTATTAACCAACTATTATTGCATGAGGGTCACAATCTAGTTTATACTAGGCTAATGCTTGCATAGTTTCGCTTGCTATAGTAGGTTTGTATGAATCCCTCTGTTGTTCCTTATGCTCCCTAAGACTTTAATTGAACTACAGAATGGCGAACTGCTTGCTTACTTATACGCAACATGCTGTCTAAATTTGTAACTTGTCCGTGCTTTGGATTGGGCCCCAACATCATCCTTCTCTGGTGAGCTAAGAGAGATTTCTGTATGCAGGCTGCACAGACTACCTTCTTTATAATTTTTAAAATATCACCTGCTTATGCTTCATGATGTCTAACATTATTGTTAGTCCTGTTTTGTCATGTACAAAATAGTCTGTCTTGCTCGCTTCACTGTTGTAACTATATTTTTGCCCTAGTCATGTGTACTTACAGAAACATTTCAGGATGAAGTGACATCAACACAAGGATCGGTGAGCATTGCGGCATGGCTGTTACCGAATGATTATGGATTGGAATTGGAATGTGCTGATGTTCTCGAGCATCAACTAGAGGAGTCAAGACAACATGTACATGATTCTCAACGTACAATCAACAAGTTGAGACTGGACATGCAGGTATTAGATGCAGGAGTCAAAAAAATGAAACAAGACACTGAGGTAACCATGAAGGAATTGGAGATTTTGTAGACTGAAATTTGTGCTATCTGAATCTGGCCAATCCTATTTTCTGAAGAGATTATAGTTCAAATGGTAAGTTCTGTTGATGCGTGTCCATGATGTATGAGCTCTATTTGTCCAGTGTATGTAATTTGTTGTTTGTGTATGCTTTATTATCACTGGTGCCGAACTATAATGCCCAGTGGGTATATTCGGCTATAATTTCTTTATTGTATAGTGTAGGATTATTCTACGTTTCTGTTGTTGGGGAACGTAGCAGAAATTCAAAATTTTCCTACGCGTATCACCAAGATCTATCTATGGAGAGACCAGCAACGAGTAGAAGGGGAGAGTGCATCTACATACCCTTGTAGATCGCTAAGCGGAAGCGTTCAAGTGAACGGGGTTGATGGAGTCGTACTCGTCGTGATTTAGATCACCGATGATCTAGTGCCGAACGGACAGCACCTCCGCGTTCAACACACGTACAGCCCGGTGACGTCTCCCACGCCTTGATCCAGCAAGGAGAGAGGGAGAGGTTGAGGAAGACTCCATCCAACAGCAGCACAACGGCGTGGTGGTGGTGGAGGAGCGTGGCAATCCTGCAGGGCTTCGCCGAGCACCTACGGGAGAGGAGATGTGTCACGGGAGGGAGAGGGAGGCAACCAAAGGCCTTTGGTATGATTGCTCCTCCTTTTCCCCACTATATATAGGGCCAAGGGAGAGGGGGAGGGCGCAGCCTTGCCCCCTCCTCCAAGGAAGGGGTGCGGCTAAGGATGGGGAGGAGTCCATCCTCCCCAAGGCACCTCGGAGGTGCCTTCCCCCTTTAGGACTCTCCCTTTTTTTTCCTTCTCTTGGCGCATGGGCCTCTTGGGGCTGGTGCCCTTGGCCCATGTAGGCCAAGGCGCACCCCCTACAGCCCATGTGGCCCCCGGGGGCAGGTGGCCCCACCCGGTGGGCCCCCGGGACCCTTCCGGTGGTCCCGGTACAATACCGATAACCCCGAAACTTGTCCCGATGGCCGAAACAGGACTTCCTATATATAAATCTTTACCTCCGGAACTCCTCGTGACGTCCGGGATCTCATCCGGGACTCCGAACAACATTCGGTTACCACATACAAGCTTCCTTTATAACCCTAGCGTCATCGAACCTTAAGTGTGTAGACCCTACGGGTTCGGGAGACATGCAGACATGACCGAGACGTTCTCCGGTCAATAACCAACAGCGGGATCTGGATACCCATGTTGGCTCCCACATGTTCCACGATGATCTCATCGGATGAACCACGATGTCAAGGACTTAATCAATCCCGTATTCAATTCCCTTTGTCTAGCGGTATTTTACTTGCCCGAGATTCGATCGTCGGTATACCGATACCTTGTTCAATCTCGTTACCGGCAAGTCACTTTACTCGTTCCGTAACACATCATCCCGTGATCAACTCCTTGGTCACATTGCGCATATGATGATGTCCTACCGAGTGGGCCCAGAGATACCTCTCCGTTTACACGGAGTGACAAATCCCAGTCTCGATTCGTGCCAACCCAACAGACACTTTCGGAGATACCTGTAATGCACCTTTACAGCCACCCAGTTACGTTGTGACGTTTGGTACACCCAAAGCATTCCTACGGTATCCGGGAGTTGCACAATCTCATGGTCTAAGGAAAAGATACTTGACATTGGCAAAGCTCTAGCAAATGAACTACACGATCTTTTGTGCTAGTCTTAGGATTGGGTCTTGTCCATCACATCATTCTCCTAATGATGTGATCCCGTTATCAACGACATCCAATGTCCATAGCCAGGAAACCATGACTATCTGTTGATCACAACGAGCTAGTCAACTAGAGGCTCACTAGGGACATATTGTGGTCTATGTATTCACACGTGTATTACGATTTCCGGATAATACAGTTATAGCATGAATAAAAGACAATTATCATGAACAAGGAAATATAGTAATAACACTTTTATTATTGCCTCTAGGGCATATTTCCAACAGTCTCCCACTTGCACTAGAGTCAATAATCTAGTTCACATCGCCATGTGATTAACACTCACAGGTCACATCGCCATGTGACTAATACCCAAGAGTTTACTAGAGTCAGTAGTCTAGTTCACATCACTATGTGATTAACACTCAATGAGTTTTATGTTTGATCATGTTGCTTGTGAGAGAGGTTTTAGTCAACGGGTCTGAACCTTTCAGATCCGTGTGTGCTTTACAAATCTCTATGTCATCTCCTAGATGCAGCTACCACACTCTATTTGGAGCTGTTCCAAATAACTGTTCTACTTGCAACTATTCTAAATTGTTGCCCCATTGTACGTATCCGGTATCTCTACTTAGAGCTATCCGGATAGGTGTTAAGCTTGCATCGTCGTAACCTTTACGACGAACTCTTTTACCACCTCCATAATCGAGAAAATTCCTTAGTCCACTAGTTACTAAGGATAACTTTGACCGCTGTCCTGTGAGCCATTCTTGGATCACTCTTGTACCCCTTGACTGACTCATGGCAAGGCACACTTCAGGTGCGGTACACAGCATAGCATACTGAAGAGCCTACGTCTTAAGCATAGGGGACGACCTTCGTCCTTTCTCTCTATTCTGCCGTGGTCGAGCTTTAAGTCTTAACTTCGTACCTTACAACTCAGGCAAGAACTCCTTCTTTGACTGGTCCATCTTGAACATCTTCAAGATCATGTCAAGGTATGTGCTCATTTGAAAGTATTATTAAGCATTTTGATCTATCCTTATAGATCTTGATGCTTAATGTTCAAGTAGCTTAATCCAGGTTTTCTATTGAAAAACACATTTCAAATAACCCTATATGCTTTCCAGAAATTCTACGTCATTTCTGATCAACAATATGTCAACAACATATACTCATCAGAAATTTTATAGTGCTCCCACTCACTTCTTTGGAAATACAAGTTTCTCATAAACTTTGTACAAACCCAAAATCTTTGATCATCATCAAAGCATACATTCCAACTCCGAGATGCTCACTCCAGTCCTTAGAAGGATTGCTGGAGCTTTGCATACTTATTAGCATCTTTCGGGATTGACAAAACCTTCCAGTTGTATCACATACAACCTTTCCTCATTAAAATCGTCGAGGAAACAATG
>NC_057813.1:292737231-292749981 GCF_018294505.1 Triticum aestivum
ATAGTGGTAATTCGATAAGAGACATCATGGTACGCACCATATCCAATAGGGTGCAACTATGATGTTCGGACACACCATCACACTATGGTGTTCCAGGCGGTATTAATTGCGAAACAATTTCCACAATGTCTTAATTGTGTGCCAAAACTCGTAACTCAGATATTCATCTCTATGATCATATCATAGACATTTTATCCTCTTGTCACAATGATCTGCTACTTCACTCTGAAATTACTTGAACCATTCAATAATTCAGACTTGTGTTTCATCAAGTAAATATATTCAACATCTACTCAAATCATCTGTGAAGTAAGAACATAACGATATTCACTGCATGCCTCAGCACTCATTGGACTGCACACATCAAAATGTGTTACTTCCAACGAGTTGCTATCTTGTTCCATCTTACTGAAACCGAGGCTTTTCAGTCATCTTGCCCATGTGGTATGATTTGCATATCTCAAGTGATTCAAAATCAAGTGAGTTCAAAACGATCCATTTGCATGGAGTTTCTTCATGCATATATACCAATAGACATGGTTCGCATGTCTCAAACTTTTCAAAAATGAGTGAGTCCAAAGATCCATCAACATGGAGCTTCTTCATGCGTTTTACACCATTATGACTTACATGGCAGTGCCACAAGTAAGTGGTACTATCATTACTATCTTATATCTTTTGGCATGAAAATGTGTATCACTACGATCAAGATTCAATAAACCATTCCTTTAGGTGCAAGAGCACTTATTCAGGTTTAATACTAATCTTGATGGTAGAGGGAGCGTGCGATGTTAGATCACATCAAACTTGGAAACACTTCCAACACATATCGTCAGCTCACCTTTAGCTAGTCTCCGTTTATTCCGTAGCTTTTATTTCGAGTTACTAACACTTAGCAACCGAACCGGTATCCAATACCCTGGTGCTACTAGGAGTACTAGTAAAGTACACATTAACAAAATGTATATCCAATATACTTCTATCGACCTTGCCAGCCTTCTCATCTACCAAGTATCTAGGGTAATATTGCTCGAGTGGTTGTTCCCCTTATTACAAAAGCACTTAGTCTCGGGTTTGGGTTCAACCTCGGGTTTCTTCATTTGAGCAGCAGCTGATTTGCCGTTTCATGAAGTATCCCTTCTTGCCCTTGCCCTTCTTGAAACTAGTGGTTTCACCAACCATCAACAATTGATGCTCCTTCTTGATTTCTACTTTCGCGGTGTCAAACATCGCGAATACCTCAAGGATCATCATATCTATCCCTGATGTGTTATAGTTCATCACGAAGCTCTAGCAGCTTGGTGGCAATGACTTTTGGAGAAACATCACTATCTCATTTGGAAGATCAACTCCCACTCAATTCAAGTGATTGTTGCACTCAGACAATCTGAGCACAAGCTCAACGATTGAGCTTTTCTCCCTTAGTTTGCAGGTTAAGAAAATCGTCGGAGGTCTTATACCTCTTGACGTGGGCACGAGCCTGAAATCTCAATTTCAGCCCTCGAAACATCTCATATGTTCCGTGACGTTTCGAAAACGTCTTTGGTGCCTCAACTCTAAACCGTTTAACTGAACTATCACGTAGTTATCAAGACGTGTATGTCCGATGTTCACAACATCGACAAACGACGTTGGGGTTCAGCACACTGAGCGGTGCATTAAGGACATAAGCGTTCTAGTGATCGCATAATCGCTACTTTCAACTTTCAACTATAATTTTCTCTAGGAACATATCTAAACAGTAGAACTATAGCGCGAGCTACGACATAATTTGCAAAAGGTCTTTTGACTATGTTCAAGATAATTAAGTTCATCTTATGAACTCCCACTCAGATAGACATCCCTCTGGTCATCTAAGTGATCACATGATCCGAGTCAACTAGGCCGTGTCCGATCATCACGTGAGACGGACTAGTCATCATCGGTGAACATCTTCATGTTGATCGTATCTACTATACGACTCATGCTCGACCTTTTGGTCTCCGTGTTCCGAGGCCATGTCTGCACATGCTAGGCTCGTCAAGTTAACCCTAAGTGTTTTCGCTGTGTAAAACTGTCTTACACCCGTTGTATGTGAACGTAAGAATCCATCACACCCGATCATCACGTGGTGCTTAGAAGCGACGAACTGTAGCAACGGTGCACAGTTAGGGGAGAACACTTCTTGAAATTTTGTAAGGGATCATCTTATTTACTACCGTCGTCCTAAGTAAACAAGATAAACATGATAAACATCACATGCAATCAAATAGTGACATGATATGGCCAATATCATTTTGCTCCTTTTGATCTTCATCTTCGGGGCTCCATGATCATCATCGTCACCGGCATGACACCATGATCTCCATCATCATGATCTCCATCATCGTGTCTTCATGAAGTTGTCACGCCAACGACTACTTCTACTTCTATGACTAACGCGTTTAGCAATAAAGTAAAGTAGTTTACATGGCGTTCTTCAATGACACGCAGGTCATACAAAAAATAAAGACAACTCCTATGGCTCCTGCCGGTTGTCATACTCATCGACATGCAAGTCGTGAATCCTATTACAAGAACATGATCAATCTCATACATCACATATTATTCACCACATTCTTGTTGGCCATATCACATCACAAAGCATACCCTGCAAAAACAAGTTAGACGTCCTCTAATTGTTGTTGCATGTTTTACGTGGCTGCTATGGGTTTCTAGCAAGAACGTTTCTTACCTACGCAAAACCACAACGTGATATGCCAATTGCTATTTACCCTTCATAAGGACCCTTTTCATCGAATCCGTTCCGACTAAAGTGGGAGAGACTGGCACCCGCTAGCCACCTTATGCACCAAGTGCATGTCAATCGGTGGAACCTGTCTCACGTAAGAGTACGTGTAAGGTCGGTCCGGGCCGCTTCATCCCACAATACCGTCGAAACAAGATTGGACTAGTAACGGTAAGCATATTGAACAACATCAACGCCCACAACTACTTTGTGTTCTACTCGTGCAAAGAATCTACGCAATAGACCTAGCTCATGATGCCACTGTTGGGGAACGTAGCAGAAATTCAAAATTTTCCTACGCGTATCACCAAGATCTATCTATGGAGAGACCAGCAACGAGTAGAAGGGGAGAGTGCATCTACATACCCTTGTAGATCGCTAAGCGGAAGCGTTCAAGTGAACGGGGTTGATGGAGTCGTACTCGTCGTGATTCAGATCACCGATGATCTAGTGCCGAACGGACAGCACCTCCGCGTTCAACACACGTACAGCCCGGTGACGTCTCCCACGCCTTGATCCAGCAAGGAGAGAGGGAGAGGTTGAGGAAGACTCCATCCAACAGCAGCACAACGGCGTGGTGGTGGTGGAGGAGCGTGACAATCCTGCAGGGCTTCGCCGAGCACCTACGGGAGAGGAGATGTGTCACGGGAGGGAGAGGGAGGCAACCAAAGGCCTTTGGTATGATTGCTCCTCCTTTTCCCCACTATATATAGGGCCAAGGGAGAGGGGGAGGGCGCAGCCTTGCCCCCTCCTCCAAGGAAGGGGTGCGGCTAAGGATGGGGAGGAGTCCATCCTCCCCAAGGCACCTCGGAGGTGCCTTCCCCCTTTAGGACTCTCCCTTTTTTTTCCTTCTCTTGGCGCATGGGCCTCTTGGGGCTGGTGCCCTTGGCCCATGTAGGCCAAGGCGCACCCCCTACAGCCCATGTGGCCCCCGGGGGCAGGTGGCCCCACCCGGTGGGCCCCCGGGACCCTTCCGGTGGTCCCGGTACAATACCGATAACCCCAAAACTTGTCCCGATGGCCGAAACAGGACTTCCTATATATAAATCTTTACCTCCGGACCATTCCGGAACTCCTCGTGACGTCCGGGATCTCATCCGGGACTCCGAACAACATTCGGTTACCACATACAAGCTTCCTTTATAACCCTAGCGTCATCGAACCTTAAGTGTGTAGACCCTACGGGTTCGGGAGACATGCAGACATGACCGAGACGTTCTCCGGTCAATAACCAACAGCGGGATCTGGATACCCATGTTGGCTCCCACATGTTCCACGATGATCTCATCGGATGAACCACGATGTCAAGGACTTAATCAATCCCGTATTCAATTCCCTTTGTCTAGCGGTATTTTACTTGCCCGAGATTCGATCGTCGGTATACCGATACCTTGTTCAATCTCGTTACCGGCAAGTCACTTTACTCGTTCCGACACATCATCCCGTGATCAACTCCTTGGTCACATTGCGCATATGATGATGTCCTACCGAGTGGGCCCAGAGATACCTCTCCGTTTACACGGAGTGACAAATCCCAGTCTCGATTCGTGCCAACCCAACAGACACTTTCGGAGATACCTGTAATGCACCTTTATAGCCACCCAGTTACGTTGTGACGTTTGGTACACCCAAAGCATTCCTACGGTATCCGGGAGTTGCACAATCTCATGGTCTAAGGAAAAGATACTTGACATTGGCAAAGCTCTAGCAAATGAACTACACGATCTTTTGTGCTAGTCTTAGGATTGGGTCTTGTCCATCACATCATTCTCCTAATGATGTGATCCCGTTATCAACGACATCCAATGTCCATAGCCAGGAAACCATGACTATCTGTTGATCACAACGAGCTAGTCAACTAGAGGCTCACTAGGGACATATTGTGGTCTATGTATTCACACGTGTATTACGATTTCCGGATAATACAGTTATAGCATGAATAAAAGACAATTATCATGAACAAGGAAATATAGTAATAACACTTTTATTATTGCCTCTAGGGCATATTTCCAACAGTCTCCCACTTGCACTAGAGTCAATAATCTAGTTCACATCGCCATGTGATTAACACTCACAGGTCACATCGCCATGTGACTAATACCCAAGAGTTTACTAGAGTCAGTAGTCTAGTTCACATCACTATGTGATTAACACTCAATGAGTTTTATGTTTGATCATGTTGCTTGTGAGAGAGGTTTTAGTCAACGGGTCTGAACCTTTCAGATCCGTGTGTGCTTTACAAATCTCTATGTCATCTCCTAGATGCAGCTACCACGCTCTATTTGGAGCTGTTCCAAATAACTGTTCTACTTGCAACTATTCTAAATTGTTGCCCCATTGTACGTATCCGGTATCTCTACTTAGAGCTATCCGGATAGGTGTTAAGCTTGCATCGTCGTAACCTTTACGACGAACTCTTTTACCACCTCCATAATCGAGAAAATTCCTTAGTCCACTAGTTACTAAGGATAACTTTGACCGCTGTCCTGTGAGCCATTCTTGGATCACTCTTGTACCCCTTGACTGACTCATGGCAAGGCACACTTCAGGTGCGGTACACAGCATAGCATACTGAAGAGCCTACGTCTTAAGCATAGGGGACGACCTTCGTCCTTTCTCTCTATTCTGCCGTGGTCGAGCTTTAAGTCTTAACTTCGTACCTTACAACTCAGGCAAGAACTCCTTCTTTGACTGGTCCATCTTGAACATCTTCAAGATCATGTCAAGGTATGTGCTCATTTGAAAGTATTATTAAGCATTTTGATCTATCCTTATAGATCTTGATGCTTAATGTTCAAGTAGCTTAATCCAGGTTTTCTATTGAAAAACACATTTCAAATAACCCTATATGCTTTCCAGAAATTCTACGTCATTTCTGATCAACAATATGTCAACAACATATACTCATCAGAAATTTTATAGTGCTCCCACTCACTTCTTTGGAAATACAAGTTTCTCATAAACTTTGTACAAACCCAAAATCTTTGATCATCATCAAAGCATACATTCCAACTCCGAGATGCTCACTCCAGTCCTTAGAAGGATTGCTGGAGCTTTGCATACTTATTAGCATCTTTCGGGATTGACAAAACCTTCCAGTTGTATCACATACAACCTTTCCTCATTAAAATCGTCGAGGAAACAATGCTTTGACATCCTATCTGCAAGATTTCATAAATAATGCAGTAATCGCTAATATAATTCCAACAGACTCTTAGCATCGCTACGAGTGAGAAAATCTCATCGTAGCCAACTCCTTGAACTTGTCGGAAAACATCTTAACGACAAGTCGAGCTTTCTTAATGGTGACATTTACCATCATTGTCCATTAACGGGCTAAGAGTTGGCCCATTTACCGAATGGGCTGAGGACAAGCCTAAAGTCACAGCGGGCTAGAATTGGCCCAACTGCAGAATGGGCCGAGAAAAGGTCGAAAGACATTCCGGGGCGTTAACGGGCTGGAACTGACGAGGGGCTGCTAACAGGCCGAAAGAAGCTCAGGCCGCAATTGGGCCCAAAAACATAGCGGGCCGTTAATGGGCTTAAACTGATGATGGGCTGGAAATTGTCAAATCTAGAATGGGCCTTTGATGGGCTGATTCTTCTGTAACTTGTATGGGTCGTACTTGTAAATGGGTCTGACTCAAGTAGGCCATTAATGGTCGGCCCGCTTATTTTGACAGGCCTGGCCTTTTCACCGGAATGGGCCTCTGTTGGGCCGTGCCATGTGTCGACGTATCATAGGCGCCTCATGTCTAATGAGTGGACGACATCTGTCCCAATGGTAAGGCAACACGTGTTTCCTCCGGCCAATGAGAATTTTACGCGTGGAAAATACCCATTGGTCTAGGCTGTTAATGGGTTATCGGATCAAAAACCGGAACGATAGGTTAACGGCGAGCCGTTACGGTAGATGCCACGTGTCGGTTACCCTTGACGAAAGCACTTCTATGACGCGTGATTTATCATCGTGGAAGTGGACATTTCCGTGATGATAATTTTTGTAATATCATGGAACACTTCTACGACAACAGAGGTATGACTATGTTGATTCTGTCATAAAATCATCATGGATGTACATGCATGACAGAAAATGTGACCTACTGTGACAAACACGCATCATCACGGAAGTGTATTTTTTTGTAGTGTAAGCGTGAGTGCTATGGATGGCGATCTCGTATGGACATGGGAGCGGATCCATAGTGGTTTATTGATATGGTGAATATGTGGACTCGTGTGCGCCACCTCAAAAGAGTTACTTGCAGTCGTAGTTCAAGATAGCCACCGAGTCAAAGCTAGCTTGCTGCAGTTAAACTTCACGACCCCCTTTGTTAATACTGATGCATATGTAGTTAGTTCTGATGTAAGTCTTGGTGGGTACATTTATACTCACATTTGCTTAATTTATGTTTTCACAGAGAGACTTCAGCCTCACTAGTAGTTCCGCGTGGACTTCGATGTTTAGCTTGTTACCTCAGCTACGATCTTGTGCCCTCACCAGGATCTTGTAGATAGTTAGGCTTCTCAGCCCTTTTCATTTGTAGATGTCTATACTCAAGACATGTTATGCTTCTGTTGTTTGTATGCTCTGAATGTTGGGTCATGAGACCCATGTTTGTAATAGTTAGCTCCTCGGAGCCTATTGAATAAATACTTTGAGTTGTAGAGTCATGTTGTGATGCCATGTTGTATTTACACATATCGAGCATATTGTGTGTATGTTATTGAAATGCTTAGTATGTGTGGGATCCGACAACCTAGTTGGTAGCCTTTCTTACCGGGAAATGTCTCCTAGTGCTTCCACTGAGCCATGGTAGCTTGCTACTGCTCCAGAAAACTTTGGCTGGGCGGCATGTGTCCTTCTTCGTTCCTGTGTTTGTCCCTTCGGGGAAATGTCACCCATTGTGAAGGAAATATGCCCTAGAGGCAATAATAAAGTTATTATTTATTTCCTTATATCATGATAAATGTTTATTATTCATGCTAGAATTGTATTAACTAGAAACATAATACTTGTGTGAATACATAGACAAACAGAGTGTCACTAGTATGCCTCTACTTGACTAGCTCGCTGATCAAAGATGGTTATGTTTCCTAGCCATACACATGTGTTGTCATTTGATTAATGGGATCACATCATTAGGAGAATGATGTGATTGACTTGACCCATTCCGTTATCTTAGCACTTGATCGTTTAGTATGTTGCTGTTGCTTTCTTCATGACTTATACATGTTCCTATGACTATGAGATTATGCAACTCCCGTTTACCGGAGGAACACTTTGTGTGCTACCAAACGTCACAACAAAACTGGGTGATTATAAAGGTGCTCTACAGGTGTCTTTGAAGGTACATATTGGGTTCGCGTATTTCCAGATTAGGATTTGTCACTCCGATCATCGGAGAGGTATCTCTGGGCCCTCTCGGTAATACACATCACTTAAGCCTTGCAAGCATTGCAACTAATGAGTTAGTTGTGGGATGATGTATTATAGAACGAGTAAAGAGACTTGCCGGTAACGAGATTGAACTAGGTATTGAGATACCGACGATCAAATGTCGGGCAAGTAACATACCGATGACAAAGGGAACAACGTATGTTGTTATGCGGTTTGACCGATAAAGATCTTCGTAGAATATATGGGAGCCAATATGAGCATCCAGGTTCCACTATTGGTTATTGACCGGAGACGTGTCTCGGTCATGTCTACATTGTTCTCGAACCCGTAGGGTCCGCACGCTTAAGGTTTCGACGACAGTTATATTATGAGTTTATGAGTTTTGATGTACCGAAGGAGTTCGGAGTCCCGGATGAGATCGGGACATGACGAGGAGTCTCGAAATGGTCGAGACGTAAAGATCGATATATTGGACGACTATATTCGGACTTCGGAAAGGTTCTGAGTGATTCGGTTATTTTTCGGAGTACCGGAGAGTTACGGGAATTCGCCGGGGAGTATATGAGCCTTATTGGGACATACGGGAATAGAGGAGAGAGGCCAAAAGGAAGGAGGTGTCACGCCCAATATGCGACCCTATCCAAAAGGAACTCGAAGGTCCCACCAAGGATAGACCCGCATATTGAAACGCTTTTGCAAGGTGGATATCATTACATCAACATTACATAATAGATGGGGATACATACATAAGGCATACAATGCCACACGAATACAACACCACAATACATAAGAGCATCATCCAACTACGGATGAAACACAAACAGAAACTCAAACGACATCCACCCTGCTAGCCCAGGCTGCCGACCTGGAACCTATCCCTGATCGAAGAAGAAGCAGAAGAAGAACTCAACGCAAGCAAGCATCGCTCTCGCGTCATGATCATCGCGTAACCTGTACCTGCAACTATTGTTGTAGTAATCTGTGATCCACGAGGACTCAGCAATCCTATTACCATGGGTATCAAGACTAGCAAAGCTTAATGGGAAAGGAAGGGGTAAAGTGGTGAGGTTGCAGCAGCGACTAAGCATATATGGTGGCTAACATACGCAAATAAGAGCGAGAAGAGAACAAGCGGAACGGTCGGGAAACTAGCAATGATCAAGAAGTGATCCTGAACTCATACTTACGTCAAACATAACCCAGAAACCGTGTTCACTTCCCGGACTCCGCCGAGAAGAGACCATCACGGCTACACACGCGGTTGATGCGTTTTAATTCGGATCTGGTGTGAAGTTTTCTACAACCAGACATTAACAAATTCCCATCTGCCTATAACTATAGGCACGGCTTTCGAAAGATTATACCCTGCAGGGGTGTCCCAACTTAGCCCATGACAAGCTCTCGCGATCAACGAAGGAATAGACCTTCTCCCAGGAAGACCCGATCAGACTCGGAATCCCGGTTTACAAGACATTTCGACAATGGTAAAACAAGACCAGCAAAGCCGCCCGATGCGCCGACAAATCCCGATAGGAGCTGCACATAGCTCATTCTCAGGGCAACACCGGATAGGTCAGCCTACGAGTAAAACCAGCCCTCGAGTTGCCCCGAGGTGGCCCCGCAGTCTACCCGGTTCGGACCAACACTTAGACAAGCACTGGCCCGGGGGGGCTAAAATAAAGATGACCCTTGGGTTGGCTGACCCAAGGGAAAGGGTAGGTGGTGGTGAGGCAAATGGTAAAACCAAGGTTGGGCCTTGCTGGAGGAGTTTTATTCAAAGCGAACTGTCAAGGGGGTCCCATAAATCACCCGACCGCGTAAGGAACGCAAAATCCGGGAACATAACACCGGTATGACGGAAACTAGGGCGGCAAGAGTGGAACAAAACACTAGGCAAAAGGCCGAGTCTTCCACCCTTTACCAAGTATATAGATGCATTAATAATATAAGAGATATTGTGATATCCCAACCAAAACCCTGTCCACCATGGAGAAATCTTCAACTTCACCTGCAACTAGCAACGCTATAAGAGGGGCTGAGCAAAAGTGGTAACATAGCCAAACAACGGTTTGCATAGGGAAGGTGTCAAAGGTTAGAGGTTCATGGCAATATGGGATGGCTTGATAAACAGGTGATAGGTAGCGCAGCATAGCGATAGAACGAAGCAACTAGCATAGCAATGATAGTAGTGAGATCCAGGGTAGCGGTCATCTTGCCTGAAATCCCGCTAGGAAGAAGAACGAGTCCATGAAGAAGACGAACGGATGAAGCCGAACCAAGCGTAGACGAACGAATCCTCACGATCGCAACGAAACAGGAACTAACAAGAAGAAGCACACAACATAGGTAAACACACCACACATGAACAAGGCATGATGCGCGAACAAGCATGATGCATGACAAGACTACATGAAGCTACTCATGGCAAGAGATGATGCAAACAAGAGCAACACATCAAGGCAAGTTTAAATGAGGCCGGGAACAACATATAACAATTCCGGTAAGTCCTCATATGCAAATTTCGAAATTGGTCCAGATCTGAACAAACCTTATGTTCAAGTAGTTAAACATCAAGTTAAGATGCGCAACGATGATCTACACGAGATTCTTGTCAAGTTACATATAAAGTTCATTTAGTTCGGAGCTACGGCTTAGAAGATATGAGCAAAACAAGTTAAACATGGCATTGATGCAAAATGCACCCAAACATCAAGCAAACACCTCAAAACAAGGATGCAACATGATAATATGAAACTACATGCAATTCTAAGCAAGTTTCATATAGAGCACACTCACAACGGAGCAACGGTTCAACACACACACTCTATACAAGTTATAGCAACAATCTGTCCAAAACAGCAACTAGGCATATTGCAAGCATCAAAACAACATGCTACAGCACCTCAACATGAAAACAAAAGACATGGGAATGATGTACAGGTAACGCATAACAAAACATGAACACTGAGCTATCTCCAGAAATCACTAGAACATGCTCAAACACACATGATAAGATTGCAAGTAATAACAATTTCGGACTTTGCAGAAAATAACATCACGATGCAATGTTTAGAGCTACCAAACAACATGTTACATGAACTTATCATGGAAAACAAAGGCATGGAATGATTCTACTCAAAGAATAGATCAAAAGTCCTTTACTGACCATAAGCCAAAAAGGATCAGAAAATATGATGGCACCCATGTAAACATAGCAAGTTATAATACAGATTCAAACATGGCAGGAACATAATTATGAAGGCATGTAGATGAGCTTGTACCACTCACTACAGATCATTACATGGCATGGCAAGGCAACCAACAGTAAGAAGACATGTTTGTGAAGCTAAGCATGGCAAGAGCAAGGTCATAGGGTGCATGGATCACTAGGAAAACACATGGAAACATTATGAAGCAACTTTGGAGCAAGATATGAACAAGTTACAGCAAGCTAAAAATGCAACCAGGGGCATGTATGGATAGATGATGACATGTAGATCAAAACATATTTACAGAACATCTCCGGATTATGCATAGAATGATTAGTAGCAACATGTTTATATAGCATCACGAAATAACAGATTCAGCCTAGCAAAACAGCAACATCATGTACCCTACTTAACAAGCTCGATTCACTCACCACAAGTCATTGCATGACAAGATAAGTATAGCATCATCAAGAAGGCATGTTTGTGAAACAAACCAAGTCAAGAACAAGTCCATAGCATGCAAGGATCAACTACAACAACCTCGGCCAAATTGAATAACATGTAAACAATCTGCCAGGAAGCGTTTTGAAGAAAAAGTAGAGCACGAAAATGACATGCTAGACTACTCCATAATTGCAACAAAGGGCATGAATGGATAGACAATAACCATATGTTCAAAACACCCTTACTGAAGTATCTCAAAATATGCATGGATCTTTCTGTAGCATCATGTTTACATGGCATCAAAATAACAGCAGAACAGGGACCAAAATCAGTAACATCATGATGCCTAGTTTGCATGCTTGTGATAGTCACCACATTGAACACAAAAATACATGGCATACACCTCTGTAAAGAAGACATGGCATAGTTAAAAACACATGAAGACATCAACCTCATAGGATGCATACATCAATCATGGCAAAAATGACAAAAGAGCTCGTTCTGATAACAGACAGCAGAAAAAATTATGAAGCACTCTTACAACGATGATTCGGGCATCTAGATGACCTCAAATGAATATGATGCAATGTAATGAAATGATGTACTCGTCAAGACGAACAATTTGACATGTTATACGCACAAAACGGAGCCACGGGTGCGAAGATGTGATGCGATGAAGATGCAACAAAATTAATGCAGATTAAGGACAGACGAAAAAAACGGGGGGGAAGAAGTCAACCGCTGCTGGATCAGATCTGAGCCGGCTCGCGGTTCGAGGACGACGCCGGAGCGGGCGGCGACGGCGGCCGGAGTAGGAGGGGACGAGGCCGGGGGCGGCGGCCGGAGCTTGCGGGACGGCGGTCGGCCGGAGCTTGCGGCGGCAAGAGGCCGGCAATGGCGGAGGAGTCGGCGGCGCGACTCAGGCGCGCGGG